>NW_027508975.1:16552500-16845000 GCF_051911475.1 Siphateles boraxobius
CCCGACCGATATGGATTTTTGGGGGCCGATGTTGCTACCGATATTAGGGAGTAAAAAAGCCTGATAACGATATATCGACCGATATTATTTATGTGTATATTATAATACAGTAGCAATATTATTTATGTGTATATTATAGTACAGAACCAGTCCAGAACCACTTCCCCATTCGTGTGTACAAACTTTTGACTGGTACTGTAATATAGAATACAGAATATATATATATATATATATATATATATATATATATATATATATATATATACATACATACATACATAACACAATTTTTGCAATGATCACTCAAATGTTGTGATCAAACACTTGTGTGACAAAGATGTGTAATGGAGGCAGGGTGAATGATAGAATGAGAATGATACATTTCAGCTGTATACTGTTGCATAATCTTCACTAATGACTTTGTCTTTTTATTTAGTCACGTTATATAAAATAATAACTAATAAATATATCAAAAGTGTCATTGGCAAAACCTTATCTTCTAGTACCAGGGAAGCAAGGAAGTATTAGATATTTTACTAAAGTAAAAGTAATAATACCATAACACATGTTTAATTACAACTACAGTACTTTTACTTAAATAATATTTTAAATAAGTAGTCAGTTAAATGTACTAAACGTGAAACTACTCATTATGCGAAATGACCCTATATAATGTTATAAATATAAATGATTGGAATATTGCTTGATGTTGTAACCAGACATGGGCAGTATTTCAATTAAATGTATTTTAAATACATATTTAATTACTTTAGTGTATTTTGTAATTTGTATTTTGCAGGTGTGGACAAAATAAAATGTAGTTTGTAACAAAATATTTTGAGGGAGTGTATTTAGAGTATTTTAAATACTTAAATACTCAAGAAAAATCACCATGGTAAATGATTTTGCCACATTTTCGGTCTTATGTTGGCAATGGCAATGTCCAGGTTAGATGCACGAAAATCACGTGACACCCTGAAGACCGGGCTCCCTCCAAAAAGTGAATGAGTTTTGAACTCTTAAAAACGACATTAGGGAAAAGTGTTTTGTGAAAAATATACAGTCTACACACACGCATATTGCACACTGAACGGCATTATAGAGAAAATAATTGTGCCTTATGAGATCAATGCACTGTGTTGTCATAAAATTAAAAGGACATCATAGGCCCTAACTATTATGAAACAGCGCGTCTGTCGTAACTCCACTGAAATCTCCATGCTAAGCAAGCGTTCACAATATAACATCCATCTGCAGTTTTTACATGGTTTTAAACGTATTACATAAGAGAAATATTGATATTGATTTTGTATAAAATAATCATCAATCCTATTATTTTTCAGTAATTGCGCACGCAGCACAATTCTACTATGGAAAAGGCATACGAGGTCAGGGCAGTTAGAGTCTCGTGTGTAAAACAAACCCATACATATTATAATTAAAATGGAATTTTGATTTTGTGACAAATTCTTGGTCTGTTATTTTTACACAAAAATCGCTGCAAAAGATGCTTTCCAACAGGTTTTATAGTAGTTTTTGTCCAACTCCATTGACTTGTATTGGATGTTCTGTGAGGTACAGTATTACTCCGCCGCCGAAAACGGAAATGGGTTTGTTTGTATTCTTTCTGTAGTCTTCCAGTCGCGGTATCGTAGGGTTACGCTATCCAACATTGGCAAAGGTGCATTATCGCCACCAACTGGGCTGGAGTGTCTATTATTCAAGCACTCAATGGAAGAATGTCCGGTTGTGAGGCGTTTGGAAAAATAGGTCCGAAGTTTTACAACGAATGGTAAAACACCTGTTGGAAAGCATCTTTTGCAGAGATTTTTGTGTGAGCATATCAGTGAACACCCCAGACCACTCGGTGAGTTTCACGTCTTTGTAAACTAAAGTTTAATGTGTTTTATGAATGATTCTATCAGTGCACCTATGAAACCATTGTGGAGGTGGCGGGGGTGCTAACACAGAAACCGAAAATTCTCGGGACAGCAGAATTTGTCCAAATTTCAATCTTAATCGTTCGATTTAATCAGAAACGATCTTAAAAAAGGGCTTTAAGTGTAAAACACCGAACTTGTCCTTTAAGGCACAAGTAGAGTAACGGTGAAGACTCCGACCCCTAACCAGATGAACTGGATACATATTGTGAAAGTTCTGATCCAATCTGACTTCTGACCTATTATGCCGCCTAAATCATAATCGAACACTGTTCGTTTGTTGGCCAGAGGAGGACTGAGCGACTGAGCCTGGGTTCTCCCAAGGTGTTTTTCTCCATTCTGTCACCTGATGGAGTTTTGGTTCCTTGCCACTGTCGCCTTTTTTCGCCTTTATTCGCCATTGGCTTTTGGCTTGCTTAGTTGGGAACATTTAACATTTAATTTTGAATTTAACAATACTATTACAACTTTACTTTCCTGTTATCTCTGTAAAGCTGCTTCGAAACAATTTGTATTGTAAAAAGTGCTATATAAATAAAGGTGACTTGACTTGATAATATGGCTACGTAGCCTACATCAAACACATTTTGCTATTAAGGGCAGCCTACCACACCATTGATGTGAACTTAGCTGAATGGGCTTTAAAACGGTCTCTACACTGGACGCGGGCGTTGTTGCCCGCGTCGCAACAGCTGTTTACCCTGGCGCGGCAAAGCGCTTGTTACAAAGTAGAACGAGGCATCAGTTTACTGTCTGAGATTTGTCGCTCTCGTCGCGCCGCATCCAGTGTGAACAACATCACTGATTATAATGGGTTCAACTGGCTTTTGTCGCATCGCGCCGCTCGCGTCCGGTGTCTTGTTCAGGCAGCAGCAGACAAGCAGTCAAGCGGTGTCTTAAAGGTAAGTTGCTAACTAGTTAGCAGTGCGGTGGTGGCTTGAGTCTGTTGAATGGTGATTTAATGCTACGTTGTCACAAGGTGAGACACTAAGCAAATAAACAATGTCCCCGTCTTTTACTCTCACAATTAGCTTATCATACTCGTTTGCTACATTAGCTAGCTAGTCATGTTTCATACCTTGTCAGTGGAGTGGAAGCTAATGTGTGCGTGCCTCTTACACCGTGTCTGAAGAGACCTCATTACTGAAGTGAAAGGGTTGGATGCTGTCACCACAGTGACCTGGGTCGCCAGTAGCAAACAATGGAGTTTGGACAAACTACGTAGTTACACAATTTACAAGAATTTTAGCTGCATTATGTGTTCAGTAAAAAAAAAGAAGTTAATATTGGCGGCAAATCTGCGTCATATGTGCCGATACCGATATGAGACAGGCTCATATCCGATATATCGGTCGGGCTCTACTACGGTGTTGTAATTGATATGTCTTTGCTTATCAGTATTATTATTATTATTATAATATTAACCTTGTGAAAAAGAAGTACACTTAAGCAGATTTGACATGATTACAAAGTTTTTTAAAAGTGTACTTAAGTGCATTAAAAAGTGTACACTTAAAGGGATAGTTCACCCAAAAATGAAAATTAGACCATGATTTACTTACCCTAAAAAATAACAATAAGCCATCCTAGGAGTATATGACATTCTTCTTTCAGACGAGAACAATCAGAGTTATATTAAAAAATATCCTGGCTCTTCCAAGCTTGACACAAGTTTCGGAAAGTTTTTTTTCGAGTATGGGCGTGTGTGACCTCAGATGCGCCGGAATTTCCTTATACGTGTCCTCAGGGCACTTTTCCCGGAAGGGCGTGCGTGCACCTGTAGCCTAGAGCGAGAGAGTGAAAGCAGCCCATCAAACCGCTGTGCTCGGCTTTTGCAGATCGTCTAATGCTTAAGGATGGAGCAGTTCCAACGATAAAGGTTCACGGTCGTGCGTTGGAACCGCAGGCGGTAAAACTGCTTCAAATGTCTGTGTGTTGTTAACTATCGGCGTGTAAGCACAGCAAGTAAACAACATGATCACGTATAGTTAATGTATCAATGGAGCATGCAATGTATTGTGTGTGTGTTTAAATAACGTTACATCTGTTTAGCTGGCCACTGTAGGTGTCTGTTTGTTTATTGTAAAACCAAATCATGTCCTCATAAACCATGAGTAAACACACACAAATGTTGTAAACTCGCGCATGACATGGTGTTATAAAAACACTGCGCTCAAGTTCAAATCATTTCTACTTTTAAAAAACTCTTGAGACCATGTGTTTCCCCCCCATTTCACTGCCCATCTCCGGGATCTGATTCGGGATCAAAAATGTATGGCTGAATCTGATTGTTAGCCATGGTTTGTTTTGGGATGTCACAGCTTCCAGACGCTCTCAACGCAAAAGCTTCGCACACTCGTGATTATTTAGCTCCGCCCACACCCGCTCGTTTTTTTCCGGAAAGACTCGGTACAGCCTATCTTTCTTTTATAAATATAATAAAACTAAAGACTTTTTGGAGATATGAAGGATGCAATACTACTCTATAGGTACTCTAACATGAGATTGACTGAAACTGAGTGTTTCACCCCCCCCTCTTTAAAGTGCTTGACACGGATCTGCGGGGGTTAATAAAGGTCTCCTGAAGTGAAGCGATGCGTTTGTGTAAGAAAAATATCCATATTTAAAACTTTATCGACTAAAATAACTAGCTTCCGGCAGACGGCCGTACAAATCGGTTTATGCCAAAAGAGTAATCCTTGACGCATGACGCAATGACAGCAATTTACTTCTCTCGCGGTGCAAACAAACAGGGCTGGGCAACGACGTTCGACATTACATTGTGCGTCAAGTTCAAGGGTTACTCTTTTGGCGTAAATCGATGCTTACGGCCGTCTGCCGGAAGATAGTTATTTTAGTTACTGAGTTAAACGAACAAGAAAGATTAAGGGCGGAACATGATTTTGAAACATTGTGAATTAGGCCTGTATGCCAAGTGCATACAGGATTTTTGGTTTCCGTTTCGGTCCAGAAATTTAATTTCAGTGCATCCCTATTTTCAACTACACAATATAATTTCTGTGGTACAATAATTCAAATTATCACAGAAGTACTGGGATAATTTTCCTAAGGGGCGGTGAACAGTCTTACAAAAGCAAGCGCTTACATAAGTAAACCCTACATCAATACTGTAATGTTAGTTAGCAGGCTAGCGGAGGCAAATCTTTGCTCTTCGTTTACATCTATCATAGCAACTTCATAAAGCTTATAATTGGAACTGTTAATGGAAAACACAACTACAAATAATAAGACATACTTACATGTTGTGATCCATAAACAACATATTGTCCTGAAAAATGGGAATGGCTTTGTGCTTATAGCCTGCATTGTACTCTCTTCTGGAAGCTGTTCTCCGTAAAATGTGCAGAGCACAGACAAACGTTGAGGTTTGAATGTTCATGCACAGTGTGAAATTTTTTTTTTACCTCTCTAAGTTCATCAGGTTTAGGACAACCTTTTTTCCGGGGTGTAAAAAAACAGCAACAACAGCTCTTCTCTAAAGCAGTCCAACATGCCCTCACCCACTTTGTTGCATTTCCGGGGGCAGGGTTTATGTAAATTTTAGGGTTTGTTATGTCACCAACCTGGAAAGAAGCTTGTTGTAGTCCCTACCAGCCCTTTATTGTAGTCCTTAAAAAGCGATTTCTGTAAAATAAAATATTTCCCTTTGCATTGAACCATTGAGCGTCATAACTTGGCAGATGTTGTTTGCTCAAACAGCAACATTACACACTAGTAAAAGTAAAATTATAATCAAGGACCCCTTTAAAGATTACAAAAGCACATGAATTAAAAGTCACTGATCGTTGTATACTAAAACTGCAATATTTCTTTAAATAAACCAAGAATTGTCCATTTATAATGATACGTTAGTAAGAGATTGAAAATGTTAGAGAAAATGTCCTGTAAAATGTGGTTAAAGATTTTAGCAGCACCGAAAAACATTAGAAAGGAAAATAAAATAGGTCTCAGAACGCTATGAGATTCGATTCGCCAAGTAGCCTAGCCTACGAAACGCCCTCATGTTGCCAATCCTCTTCATATAGGCAATCACTTCTTAAAGTGACCTTTAACACGTTTCGATGAGGTAGCCTAAAAGATAAAATACGATATACGAGATAAAACAAGTTGTTACATAGGCCCATGGGCGTAGATTACGCGGGGGACGGGGGGGGGACGTGTCCCCTCCACTTTTTATACAATGTAAATTCGTCCCCCTCACTTTTTCATAGGGCAAGTGTGTCAACGACAAGCTGAGGTTTTCATGGGTGTGTATACATCGATATTTAAAATCAAAAGAGTCAAGGATAGTCTATACGTGACTTTCACGTTTCCATGGTAATCAGTCACTCGTGCATTAGCTTACGACACGCCCGCACCCGCGCCGAATCCATCAGTTTCATAGAGTTCAAAATGGCAAAAAACTCTTCACTCCTTTTTTACGAAAAAGTCAAGCACTGTAAGTTGTCATGTAGTATCCGAATTGTGTAGCACAATGATGAATAACTCCGCGTCTCCGCCTATTTCTCTTGTTGAATAATTAACAGGTTCTGTTGTAAATTCACTACCCGAACAAACATGCAATATTTTCAATCTTTTTTTACTCGTAATGCATTTTATTTTCACACATATGTTATCAAAGCCCTTCAAATTAGAATAAACATGGTGAATGTTAATGCTGAATTTGTATTTTCATGCATTAACAGCCACGATCTGCTTGAATCAGGCAGCGTTGTAACGTGTACATGATGTTTATCATAATTTGGTAGATAAAAAAAGTTTGTAGACAAACTTTAAGTCCTCTTGAAAAAGCCTAACTAGAAAGTTTGTAGTAGTTTTAAAAGCTTGAAGTTTGAAGGTTTTCAATTGGAAAGTCTTAGTTTAGTAAGACAGACTTTGTTTAGGCTATAGAAAATGTAATTTTGCCAAAAGAAGAACTTTTATTTTAAGTAAATGTTATTTTTAAATCAGCTTCATTGTGATATTTAACCATATTATCATGCTTAACACTGATAATTTGAATAATTGTAATGCTATGATCAGATATCTAAATCAGAGAATATCATATGTTTGGGCAGTTGGATTATTTATTTTTAACAGTGGATTCGGGGCACTCAAAGTGCACCAGATTAGTGAATTTATCTTTAAAATGTAAAAAAAATTCTTTCAGGGGGGCATGCCCCGGACTCCCCTAGAGGTACAGAGATCCACCTACAAAAATACTGTGGTAACACAGTAGACTATATGATGGTCTATGAAAAATACACATTTTATTATCTTATTAAAATACATGATCAGGATTTTACCACCTTCGCCTCATTTTAAGCCAGGAAAAACCCTGCATGTGCAATATAAAGTACTGGACAACTTTCTTTCTTTTTTTCAGCTTTATTGCTTTAAAATAAATAGCATATTAAGCCAATTAAGCAAAAATCTGTCAACAAAAGTCTGAAGAAAAATAAAACTGGTATTACACTTGGACATTCTGTCCCCCTCACTTTCGAAATTATGGTTACGCCCCTGCATAGGCCTATCACCCGTGAACAGAGCGCGCTGCTCCAGTGCTTTGAACGTCTGCTGAAATAGGCTTTCAGCGCACTGGCTGTGTCTGAAAACCTAGTAAGCTGACTGCTTAGACAGCATATTAGGGTAAGCTATCATATGCACTAGCCTAAAATGCACACTTGTTTTTGCCTCTCTCTCTCTGTACTTCTCCCGAGAGCTCAATGTATCAGAACGCCGTGTTCACTCTCCCGTTTGCGCATCTCTCACTCTCACAGTAACGAGCAGCAAGTGCGAGCGCGTCAGGAATAATGTGTGTGAGAGAGTCTGTGCTGCTCCAGTTTGTCTGATTCTCCGAGGCGAGACGGTGGCGCATGGACGCAGCTCCAGATATTCCAGCCGGTAAAAATGCAGCTCTGTTTTTCTCTCTCTCTGGCACGCCGTCAGACAGAATCCTTCCCCCGCTCCCAGCAGCCGCAGCACCTCAGGACTGGAGCATGAGGCGCACATCCATCAGATCTCCTGGAAAATATGGGACTTGATCGACACGGCAGCGCGTCGGATGTAGCGGTCGCGGGGTTGTGGGTGTGCTGTTGTTGTTTCCTCAAGTGAAAGACTACTGGGTTCGGATAGGGAGGAGGGGGTTGGTGAAAATGCAATTTGGGACATTGCGACAGTTCTGTAGCTCGTTTCTATCGCATTTTAAGCCACCCCAGAACACCTCGAAGCCAGAGCTGTTGGGACAGGCGCGGAACGGCAGGTGAGGCGATCGATACCCGCTCACCGATCATCACACACGAGCTAAACGAATACAGAAATACAGCACAGGGACATCAAGTGCTAAAGATAAACATGCTGAAGAATTCCATGGGCTTTGAACTTACGCTGCTGTTTATCGCTTAAGATTCGCATGGGTGTTTTATAACGGCTCCGTGCCAACAGCTTCATGCTTTTTGCATAAGATAATATGGGAACACTCTATTACAGTGTCCATTAATCACTGCATGTAAATGCAATTAATTCAATTACAACAATATTAATACACCTACTAACAAATCTATATTTACAAATTGTGCCAGGAAATAATTGCAATTTAGTTGGTATTATTAGACTACTAAATGCATTGTGAAAAAGTAAAAAACAAAAACAAAACAAAAAACTATGCATGCTATTACCCTAACTAGCTGTTTCTACCTGATCTGACTTTTAAAATGACTTAATGTATTTTAATTTAGTCAATTTTATTCAGTCATATTTCATAATATTCCAAGTAAATCACTTCATTTAGAGATAACATAAATGTATAGTGTATGTAACATGAGCACTAATGCATAGTAAAAGAGTGACGGAATGTTTTTGCCTGTGCACTTTGCATTTATTTATTTTTAAACCGTTCTCTTTATATTACCACTTTCACATGCAAATCCCTGCTGGGATCGTATCGTCTTGGATTTAGGACATTGGGACATTGCCAGGTTATTCTTTTGTCCCTTTTTATAGTGCATTGTCATAAATTGGTTAGATGGTTATGGGGACAATTAGCATCTAAATGCCTCCTTCTGTAAATGTCTATATATAGATCTATAATGAGAGATATATGGCTCTCACTAGTGCTTTTTTTTGCTGAATCTTTATTGGAGCAGGTTTGAGACTTTCTTTATGACGCCAATTTAGACTATGAGGAGCCTTGAGCTATTTATAACTCAAGCACAATAACTTGCTTTGGGAAAAATGTCCTAGTGAGTCATTCAGTAAAGTAATGATTTATTAAGCATTGTTATGGCATACCTGAAACACTGAATATGGATTATATCATAATACAAACAACAGCGTATACATTCTCATTCACAAAATACAGACTACAGCATAGAGTCATGGTTTCGAAGATGTGTCTAACCATGAGCGCCTTTCACAAGTGTTCACAGGACCATCTTGTTAAAGTAACACTTTGTCATGTGCATATGTGTCATCTGCTTATAAAGTCTGAAGAAAATGAGAGAGAACTACATCGCAGCAACGTAAAAAATGCTCCAAAACCACAAATAAAAAAGATTATTTAGGCTAGTCTTGAGTGTTTGCACTAGGGCTTAACATTGTCTGGCTATACACAGTTTGGGTGCGTTGAAGGCAGCATTGTTTTATTTCGAGCTTTCTCATTTTATTTAAGTAATGTGACATATTTCTGAGTGAAACAGAAAATATAGGGAGGGACTTGATTTTATCCACCAGGAACTGACTGGATTGTGCAAAGTGGTCTCTATGACAGATAGTTGGAGAGGATGGGTTGAAAAATAAGAGGCTTTAGTGATTTCAGCCATTGAGTAAAAGTGTTATTATTTTTTGATAAAAAATGATCATGGCAAGTATTATTGTTCTTTGGAATAGCATACATTGATAAAAAATTATCACGTTTTAGGAAAGTAAATAGGGTCAGTATTGAGTTAATGTTGACTTTATGATCTTCTTTTTTACTAGATGATAGATTTAGATTAGGAGGGAATGATGATACATGCATCTGTTTGAATAGATATTCATTTATTTTTCTGTTGTTAATAAATCTGACTTGTATGATTTTTAGCTATTTTTGTGGTGGTGTATTCAGAGGTTATCTTTGTTTACTTAGTTTACCTTTAAGGGCCCCTATTATGGATTTTTGAAAATTACCTTTCATGTAGTGTGTAACATAGCTCTAAGTGAATGAAAACATCCTGCAAAGTTTTAAATCTGAAAGTGCACTGTATATAAAATTATTGTGTTTCAAAAGAAAGAGTCGTCTCTGAGTCAATTAAATGAACCCTTTTTCAAATGAGTCAAATGCCGTTTCGTTGTGACGTCAAGACGAAACATTAGTATATTGCCCGCCCACGTATTGCACGTGCAGACACCAGGGAAACTTGAACCTCAAACCGGCAGCTAATTCCAGTACTGGATAGCATCATGTTGAGAAGACGCTGTTCTCTATAATGTGAAGGTAAAGACAGTTATTTTTCACTCCCCAAGGATGAGTATGTGAAGAATCAGTGGTTAAAATTCATCTTTACCACGATATCACAGCAGTATAATCCTACACTTTTGCTGTGTTCCCTTTATTCTGCTGACGACTGCTTCTCAAATCTCGGAGTTCAATGCAGGATTCACAAACCGCTTGCTCTTGAAAGATGGTGTTCACAAAACTTAGTTTTGAGTTTTATATTGTGTAGGTCTCCTGCTAACTGGCTAACTTACATTATTACTGTCTTACTGAAATACTTCTGCTGATCAGCTGTGGGCCAGTATTACCTAAAACTGTTTATTAATGCAGCTTATCTGTCATTCTCACTACTTTGAGGAAATATTTGTTTTACCAATGTTTATTGTTGCATCAGATCATTCACTCTAGAGCTCGGCTAATGTACATTGCATACATGCACTGTTATTGATACAGTTTCCACGTATTCACCACAATATATTACAAAAATACTCTGTAAATAAATTAGTACAAGTAAAAAACATGCACTTGTTAATGCTGACGGTGAGCAATTACAGTTGCAATATCTTATAATGTACCTCAAACTGAGTAGTGTATCACTGTGAAACGTCCTGCTCAAGTTGCCTTGCGATGGAGGTTCGGGTTGAATAACAGTGACTATGTTTACATGCAGCCAATATTTGGGTTATGGTCGGGTTAAGGTCACTATTCGGGTTTGCCTTTGTGTGCACTTTGGTGCTGGTACTGACCTTGCTCCAAATGTATGCTGTGCTGCGTCTCGCCATGTTTACTTCCAGTATACTGCACGCAGGTTTTTGTATGCGCCGAGAAGTTCCTCTACTCAAAAGACCAGGATTCCTAGCGAATAGAACATGTGCAGAACACAAATCATTATGGGGATATGCCGATACGCATTTACATGACCAAAAATTCGGGTTAGAAAAGGGGTACCCCAGGTATCATATCCGGGTGTTTAAAATCCGGGATATGAGCATATTCGGATTTTTGCCGGTGTTTACATGGTTACGGCGTGACCGGGTTATTGCTAATATCCCGGTTTTGAACGGGTTATTGGCTGCATGTAAACGTAGTCAGTGTTTAATCATCAGACTCGCGCTCGCATTAATATGGTCAAATCGACGTCATTGTTCGTTACTGTGTTTAGTTTACAGTGTAGGAAGCCTCAGGACAAGCAGAGATGACGTTATGGCAATGGGCGTTTTTGTTCTTGACTGACTGTACACGGTAGGCCAATCACAACAGACTGAGCTGTCTGGCCAATCAGAACAGGGTAGCTCGCGGAAAGGAGGGATTTAGAGAGATTGATTCATTTGACGAGTCGTTTGAGAATCATTGAAAATGTGATGATGTGCAAATGTATATTATGAGGAAATCAAACAGTATTTTTACCTTTGATGCGTGTAAACATGTTGTAGGAGACTCCACAACAACATTAGGAAACAACATTGAAATAACATAATAGGGGCCCTTTAAATGGGTGGTAAAACAAATTTTTTTGAAGGCTTAATTGTGTTTGTGGGGTGCACTGTAACATGTGTTCATGCTTCGTTTTTAAAAAATTGCATTATTTTTCATATATTTTACCTTTATTCTACACTGCTCTGTCCCTCCTTGTAAAAACGATCTGATGGTTTCCGGGTTCTATGAAGCCAGTTCCTCAAATACGCAATGGGCTCAGATTGGTTAGCTGGCCTAGTGTGTTGTGATTCGCTAACCGCCTAGTGCACGTTTTTCGAAAACGTCACGCCCCTTACCTTTACCGGTAGCCACTTTGTGCTTTGGTGTATTATAAACGATGGTGTCAATAAAACCAATCAGACCCAGAGAATGTTAGTGAAGATGATCGAACAGAACCTGTTCAAGAACGGCTGTTAAACGACGTTTCAGAAAGGTTTGTTTTTTGTTGTAGTTGTGTCTCATTACATTTTAGATACGCTGTTATTTAATTTTACTAATTATGATAGTATTACAAAAAATAAGCTTCATAAACAAGAATTTCATATAATTGTTCTAACAAATTATACTACAGTCCTCAAAAGGGATTTTTTTGAGTAAAGACTGCGGATCTATAGTGATTGTTACTGACTGTATGGCACCGTTACTTTTGCATTTTTAGAACGATTGTAGCAAAATATCTGTCGCTAGAACTATTAACCGAAAACGAACACTAAACATTGGCTTTGCTACAGTAGCCAAATCAAACACAGAATGTTTAGTATGCCTGTAGATAAACAAACCTGTAGATAAACAATACATAAAAGCTCTAATCAAAGAATAATTACACTAATTCCAAGTTCGCTGTTGAGATTAAAAAAAAGTTTGTAACGTTAGGTGTTTGTCAGATAACGTTAAGTATGAATGAGCATTTAACAAACTGGTTTTCAGAGCCAAACAGCATTGTCATTTTTTAACTTCCTTGCTACAACGTACAATTAACAATATATAGGAACTATTACAGGAAAACACATCGACTAAAAATAAATCATACTTACAGGTTGTGGCCCGTAAACAACAGCTTCTGTTCTTAAAGTTGGAATTGCTCCATCTTTCAGGACAAGCCGCTGTGCGAATCCTGCATTGAACTCGCGAAGATTGTGGAAGCTTTCCTCCGTAAAATGTGCAGCACAGAGAGCGAGATTTGGGAAATAATTATGAGGGACCGAGTTAAAAATAAATTTTAACCATTGATCCCTAACTCCCCCGACCCTAGGAAGGCTGAACAAAGTGGACCTGCAATCCGGATGAAAATAACAGCGTTTCGACGGCATTTCAGCAACAACACTCCAGCCTACTATGGCCTCGCCCCCCTTATTTAGTATTCTCGGAGGAGGGGTTTATGTAAATATTGGGGTTAGTGATGTCAGCAACCCTGGAGGAATGTCGTGTAGTCCCTACCGGCCGTTTGCTGTAGTCCTTAGAAATTGATTTCTTTAAAAGCAAATATCTCCCTTAGGGCTGGGGCGGTTACCGCATTACCGCAATACCGCGGTCGCGTGACTCCAACCGCGGGACTGAGCTCGTCAACGTCATCACAGCAAAAAAAAAAAAAAAAAAACGGGGCCTGCACATGTGTGCAAGTTGTGTCTAATGACATGGATTCATGATTCTCATGACATTATGTCTAATGATATTGTGTCTTACATGGATTCAAGGTTTTCCAAACAAAACTTAACATCAAAAGATGGAGCAAATCCAATCTTTTGCGAGTTGGGGAGCGCAATGTTCCATGACACATAATAACATTCCATTTGTATTAGAGATGGGGGGATGGGCTATTATTATTTCATCAGCAACCGCATCACAAAACTCATCATCTGTCCACACCAACGTTTTTTGATAAATTTTTTCAAAACTGCATCCGCGGCGCTGACTGTTTTCAGGTCTACGATGCAAGGCGCTGCTGCCGCGAGGCTAGAAAGCTCTTGGCTGTTCTAGAAAGGAGACTGTTCCAATGCAGCAAAGATATTTAAAGGCTAAAGTCCCTAGTATAGCCTATTGGCTATGTTGTATCCCCAGAATATCAGCAGCGAACTCTGTCTCCGATCGGCGCATAGGGATAAAAATAAAAAAATAAATAAATAGTCTATAACGCACATCGGCAAACCTGACCTTACCTGACTAGGCTACTGCCTAAAATGTATTATTTCTTTTTGAATTTTGTTTTAAGCTTTCTATTTATCTCTCATGTCTGTGAGGTAAGTAGGCCTAGCCTATACGCTGAGTTTTGTGTGTATTTAAAGCGGTTTACCGCAATAATGTGGGAATATCTTGCTTTTCAACTGCGGTTAGAAAAAATCCATACCGCCAGAGCCCTAATCTCCCTTTGCTTGAACTTTGAGCGTTGCAACTTTGCAGATGTTGTTTATGCTCAAACAGCAACATTTCACTAGCTAAAGTTAAAAAAGTGAAATCGTGTATTACCACCCCTTTAAGATATTTTATCTGTCGTCCAGAAATCATTTCACTTATGGTGCGTAATGTTTTCTGATACATAAGTTATGCATTGGCAACATTACAGACTTTAATGCAGTCAGCTGCGACATATCTAGTGACTCCCAGAGTTCGTGAATTGTGAATGAGTTTGTGTGTGAGGATGATGATGATGATGATGAGATCCTCACTGCATGTTTATTCATCTGCTTTAAAATGAGCAGTTGTATCTTATTTATAAAAAACAAACAAAAGAAAATGAAAGATGCAGTATCTGCCATTTGTGTAATTATTATCATCATCATCATCATCCATATATACTTAGTTTATAAACATGAAGTTAATAATGCTAAATTCATGGAATTCCAAATATATTTGGCACATAAATGTTATTTGCATAGTTATTTTTTACAGAAATTTTAACTTTTGAGTAAATAATATCAAGTAAATCTGCTGTGCAGAATCTCGACATATTTCTATGGTCGCACTGCGCTGTATATCTCGTCACACCGCCCAGCCCTTTTTACAATTCAGGCTTTTATTTGCAAAAGCTTTATACCCACTTAGTAGCAACCCATATCTCAATGGACCAAATCATTTTGTTGATCCCTGGTCTCTGCACTAATGCTGTTGATATTGCATGTGAGTGGTGGGCTACAGAAATGGAATCTGACTCCCTCAGATGTCCTAATTAATTGCCGGCCACATTTCGGCCTCTTTCACTCTGGCTGATTTACTCCCTCAATCATTGATTATTTAGGAGCTGTATTTTCTCTAGTGTACTCTCTTCCCAAATGCACTCGCTCTGAATCAGTCAGTCCTTGTGCGCCAGCTCCTTTTAATGGAAATCCAAACTGATCGATGGACAGTCAGAGCGCCCATCCCGTTGCGGGCTGGAGCTGTTATAATGTTGGACTTCGATGTTTCTCTCTTTTCAAGTGGTGGAAAGTCAAAAGAGGTGCAGCTCCACTGATACAAGTAAATATGCTTATTTTGTATCATACTTTGTCAAGTGAGGTACATTTTAGCTTATATATTACTTATATACACTCCCTTTCAAAAGTTTGTATCAAAAATACAGTAAAAACAGTAATATTGTGAAATATTAATAAAAGTTTAAAGAACTATTTTCTATTTGAAAATATTTTAAAGTGCAGTTTTTTCCTGTGAAGGCAAAGCTGAATTTTCAGCATACTTACTCGGGTCTTCAGTGTCACATGATCCTTCAGAAATCATTGCTGATTTGCTGCTCAAGAAACATTTCTGATTATTATCAATGTTGAAAACGTTTATGCTAATGCTTAATATTTTTGTTAAAACCATGATACATTTTTTCAGGATTCTTTGATGAATAAAGTTCAAAAGATGAATAAAGTTTTCTATTCAAAATAGAAATATTTTGTAACAATGTAACACTTTTTACTGTCACATTTGAACAGTTTAATGGGGCCTTGATGAATAAAAGTATTAATTTATTTTAAAAAAATCGTACTGTCCCCAAACATTTAAACAATAATATTATATAGTGTATTTTACCCAAAATAAAAAGCTGTGTTTTCTTGGTTACATTATAGTCGTCTCTATTATACCCATTCTTGTAACACTTTACAATAAGGTTTTCTTTGTTAACATTAGTTAATGTATTAACTAACATAAAGTAACCATGACTAATTCATTTGTTACTCTATTTGTTAATCTTTGTTAACATTAGTAATAATTAGTAAAAATTTATAATAAAAATACAGCTGTTAATTTGTTGATTTTGTTTGTTCATGTTACTTCACCGTGCATTAACTAATGTTGACAAATACAACTACTGATTTTAAAGTAACACCAGGTAACTTTTGCTCTCGGCGTCCCCCTACATTTGGGAAACAGTATTGTCCTCTACAACTGTCGTAAACTCTGTCATTCTACATGCACGTGCATTTGTTGACAACCATGATAGCCCTGAACACTGTAGGAGGAGGTCACATGCAGGTGTTCTGCTTGCATCGCGTGTGAAATGTCTTCATCCCAGGTACAGTGGCATATATTTCAGCATGTCTTATGAAAATAAATTCATGGGTTTTATTTTTTTTCTAACGACAAATGATCGCGATGATCACGTTTACAAGCCAGCGTCATTAGTAGCCTAGTCTATTGGTTACCGTTTTACTGAATCTATATGATACTTCAATGCAATCTTTGAGTTGTAGATAATAACCATATATCGTCAATATTATAATATCAAGCTACCATAAATGAATCTGCAAATTTTACAAATCGATTTGCATTATAGCTTGAGGCAAGAAAAATAAATATCACAGACATGTTAGGTATCCTAAAATATGATTTTGTACATCTTATATATTCACTTGCAAGAATGTAGCCGCTACCAAAGTTGTACACGCCGTTTAGACATAGGCTTTCATTTGACTTTTTTCTTTGTACATGTAGAGTACACTTTTTAGGTCAAACATTTGCTATTTGCATTTCATCGATTGCAAAGTTCAAATCAGAACGAGAATGCTAGCGATAGCTAACCATCAAAAATTAGAATATCGTTTACTAGCTACCAGATTGATAATTTGCTACTCTACTATCATTACTTGATTCATGAAGATAAACGGAGGATAAGATAGCTTCCGTAACATAGTCAGGCAGACAACAAAAAAACAAAGAGATCGTATGCAAGCAATATACTTACTAGTCCAAAAGCATGACAGCCAAGTCCGCATCGGTCGGGCACCCCGCCTCCTCCTTCAGCTCACGCCAGCGAGAAAACGCTGGCCCAATGTTGATCCTCGTTCTGCCTTTAACACGATCACTTTCTCTTTTTCTCTTTTTGCTTTGCTCCGATAAAACCTTTGCTTTCTTGTTTTTCTGTCCTGCTTCGGCCATGACTATAAAATTTGGCTCGCACGTCCGATTTTAAGGAAGTGGCGGTGGTGGTGGAAGTGACGTATATGCTGTAAAGCAGTCGAATTTTGTAGTTCTCTTTGTTCGCCGGTAACTACCCGAAACCCGAAGTTTAAATGATTAAAAAAGATTTATGATTTATGATTAAATATGCTACATACCCCATCAGGCTATGGCAGACGTGTCATTTAACCTATTGTAAGTCGATGTACCATCACAAGAGACTTGGAAATATATAATATTTGAAAAGGTTGAAAAGTTACCTAGTGTTACTTTAATAATGTATTAATAGTAAATTCTTAGACAATTCTTGCGTACAGTGTTTGTACAGACCCTTGGTTTAAAACCCTGGCTAATAAATTATTTTAAATGATTATATTGAAATGTTTAATCATTAATTTAAGTGCTTTATCTTGTAAGTTCTGCAGACAGTGCAAATTAAACTGGATTTTTATATTTTCCTAAAAAGTGTGTGAGTGGTGCTTACCTGTGCAAAACTCACTGGCAGAACGCTAGGGTGCTGTGGGTGTTTGCAGAGGTGTTGCTGAAGAAGGTTGTTGTATGTGGTTTATAAGGTGTTCTGAATGGTTTATAGAGTATTACTATGCACTCACCATGGTGTTCTAGGTACATTGCTAGGTGGTTGCTTACTGGCCCATCAAATAATAGACCACTAGCAAGTAGAGCTGGGCAATATGGCCAAAACAATTATCACAATATTTATTTACCATTAATGGAGAAAGAAATGCTTTCCACGTATTTGTTAGAAATTAATCTAAACATGTAAACTTGCTTGTTCACAATCAAACTCCACAGAGTAGCTACCTTTTAATTTAGAGCACCTTTAACTAGGGGTGTGCCATATCATACCGTCCACGATAATACCGGTATACATTTTTACATGATAAAAAAGTGTCATATTGCGATATCAATGATATAGCAACGCGATGACGTATGGCGCATTTACGTTCCCTAGCACGCACAACAACAACACCTGTCTGAGCGCGAGAGCAGCCTGTCAGCCTCCGATGACGATTTAGCAATTTCACAAACAGCTTGAGTGTTCAGCGGGGCTGCCGACGCGCGTCTTCTCTCTCACGCGTTTAGGAGTCGGGACATGACTGAATGGTCTCTTGCACAATCTAGCCATCCGTGCATCGTAACTAAAGTTTATAATTTTCAAGTCTTCTTAATTCTTATCAGTTTAAACATTCAAGCGGTTTTAAACTATCCAGTAAGCTTTTCGCGCACTCTCTGTGAGAGTTGCACTGCGTGCATACATAGAGTACAGCTCGCGAGAAACTAAAGTTATTTTTCGCGGATTATATCGCTTTAATGGGGGGAAAACGCAAAATTGTGTAAAACTTCCGGTCTTGGTAAGTATACTCATAAACACAGTCGGTTATGTATAAAACGCATGTGACAGTGTGACAGACAGTATAATGAAAACAGCAATGGATCCGTGCACTAGCTGTAAAAGTGACAGCAGCCATAGGCTATGCGTCTGTCATTAATGTTGTCGTCAAAACAACAAAAGATAGCTTTAATTGTAATGAATGAGAATTATTAGCCTATGTATTTAATTTAATCAGGAAACAGAACTAAAAGACTATGTGTTATTTTACATTTGATTACTTTATTATGTTTCTGTAGTATTTCTGAATACTGGTGTTAGACCTACACAGATTTAAAATTTAATTCAGAGATTGAAATCAAGCTTCCTTGTGTTGTGTAAACTCTTAACAACAAAATTACCACATTGTAAAAACGCAATGAGTGAGCAAACATTTAGGCGAAATAAACATAATAAGAAAATTTTCAACAACAACAACAAAAAAATGTCTATATCGTCATAAATATCATTATCGCATTATCGCATTATCGATAGAATTTTGAGGCTATATCGCCCACCCCTACCTTAAACATTCACAAACAGCTATATTACACACTGCATGAAAGGTAATATTCGAAAAAGCATAATAGGGGCATTTTGATTAATTTGCTTTACTTTAGCTGTTGGACAGTTGATAAAACCCTCTCAGAAAAGTTGCGTCTTTAGATGATGATTATTCGATTTGCCATACGAGGAACCCACAGTTTCTTCAGTTTTGAAAATATGTTTTGCACATCAAAAATTGGAACAAGCACAACATATTTTTTACTGTTTCCATCACGTTTTTCAAGAACGTCTCAGGTTACGACTGTAACCTCTGTTCCCTGGGAACAGGGAACGAGAAACTGCGTCAAATCACGCTTTGGGGAACGCCTCAGGCATGACAGGTGTCTGAAACTGCAATTGAATCATGGCAATCCTATTGACCTGTGACAGCCCATGATGTCATCATTGTGCGACCCGGAAGTATAAAAGGGGCGCCTTGCAAACATGACATTCATCTTATCGTCTGAAGGGACTGTTTGGTTGGCAGACCCTGAGGCATGGCAAGAACAGAGGTTACAGTCGTAACCTGAGACTTTCCCTTTCGAAAGGGAACTCGCAGTGCGTCAAATGACGCTTTGGGGAACGATATACCCACGCCGCCATGCTAAGGGGAGTGCATGCCAAGTGGCAGTGACAACTGTTAGAACCAGCAAAAACGGTCATAGCCCAAGCTGTAAGCCTCACAGGAAAACCTCCATAAACATAGTTTACTGAAAGGCCTACCTGGGCCTGCTCAAGGGCCTGGAACCACAGCTTCAAATTAGAAGGGGTCCCTTCTAGAAAATGGGGCTAGGTAACCCAAAGGAGTCCCAGCCAGTCACTATTCAGGGGAACATACCCGAAATGCCACCAGGAAGGCCTGACCTGGCGTCACTTACATTAGATACTTCAGCCTGGCTAACTTCCTGTTTGTCCAAAGACAGAGCCTCTGATAAGACCCTTTAAATAAGGCATCCAACCCAAAGGACTGCAAAACTGACAGTTAACCACTCGGCCCAGATCTCAGAGACAGGGTATCCCGGAGAGCATGACCCAGGATAGCGCTTACAACCCTTGCCAGCGAGGGGAGTTTCTCTGCTCGATTCATGTATCTAACCAGCGTTTGTGTTTCAAAACACTGAGGAGGCTTGAGAAGGCCTAAGGGCTGATCTAACTGGGAGGCCTTACGAGAGTCCGTTTACTCATTGTGACCCTCAGTGAGGGGAGCACATGGTCCCCCTGGTAGGCAAACCAGGCTGTAGGCGGATGAAAGGAGGTTCCGGGAGGAAACGAAGTAGCAGAAAATGCATACTTTAGTCGAGCCAGGGCGCAAGTTCGCCTATTGAAAGCTGCCTGCTAAGGCCAGCTGAACTGATAGGAAGCGGCCACTAGCTGCCCGAACCCAGCATCCCTGGGAAACCACCTACAGGGAGGCCTTGTGAGGCCTACTACCTGACAACCACCGCATGTGGAAACTCGCTTTCCGGGAGGCCTGGTGAGGCCTACTACCTGATAGCTTGTCAGGCTAGCTGTCCAGTTGCCTGTCATTGGGACTTAGTCCTCAGGGAGGACTGGTGAGGCCTACTACCTGATAACCACCATATGTGGGAATTCACCTTCAGGGAGGCCTAGTGAGGCCTACTATCTGATAACCATCCTATGTGGAAACTCGCCTTCAGGGAAGCCTTAAGAGGCTTACTACCTGGTAGCAAAGTAAACAACTGGTTGCTGTGAACCCTGAATCTGAGTGTCAGTCCCAGGGCAGCCTGCTAAGGCCAGCCAGTCCTGGGGCTCAGTCTCGGAGCGGCCTGTTAAAGCCGGCCTCCTGAAAGTTTTCTTATGTAAGAAACTAGCTGCCACGAACCAGAGAGGTTGGGGACTGAGCTACATGGTGCCCTGATAAGGCCAACCGCCTGACAGTGATCAAACCTATTTGGTTGATCGTAATCAGGGCTCGCCTCCAGAGAGGCCTGCTGAGGCCTACCACCTAACCGTGTAGCCTTCATTGGCAGATAAGCTGTTTTTACAGTGCCTACAGCATCCTGGTACATAATCACATTGCCAAAGGCAGTGTACTCCGCAACAAAGCAACACCCTTTAACCCTTTAGGCGCCAGAGGTTTTTTCCTAAAACGTCCAATTTTGACATCTTAATTTCAAAAGTCTATATATTAAAAGTGATAAAAGATAGACTTTCTGTAAATTCGAGAAATATTAAGGATGACCCAAAGTTTATGTAGGGATTACATTTTCCCATCTAATTTGCATATTATGACGTCATATGGTGGCGGCAATCTTGGATTATAGAATTTTCATGAAAAGTCACGTTTAAATGATAAAATGCAGCATTTCTTTCCCCCCAAAATGTCCATCACCTTCTGTATGCTATATTGCACAATACTGAATGCTCAGGTATATAGTAAGTAGTAAACAAACTGTAAATCATTACTAATAAATGGTAGAAACAAACCGAATGCATGTAGTGGTTGGACTTTTGGTGTAGAGATTTTCCATTTACTAAATACAGTAGGCACTCTGATTCCATGTATGGGGCACATATATATTATTCATATGACATACAAACACAAGTAGACAAGACCTGTTTAGTTCAAATGCTCACTCGCCACGGCAAGGCACAGATCATGAGTGAGATGATACGAGCAGCGCGGCCAGATCTGCCTCGCGCACGCGCGGAGTGTGCACAGCTCGGACTACTGTCATTGTCATTGCGACTCCTCACCCTGCCTCCACGTTGCCTTCTAACTGTCCTATGAATACTTCGACCTCGTCTAACATACCCAGTGGTATTAGACAAAGTCTCCCCCACAATACTGTCGCCGCAATTGTGATGGTGAGAGGCTCTGATAACATGGCTCACTCGCACACTAGCTCCGCTTTTGATCGCACTGATTCAATGCGCTCTAACTCGAACATTTTGTATAGAAACATTAAGTTTTTTTGAGTCGGGGGTGAAGAATGACATGTCTGCCATCCAGTGGAGGGGAGGTCGAACGAAATTTGACACCCAATTTGAAAAAAATCGGCCGTTTTATTCAGTGCGCGATCTTGTCGAGTAAACTCGACCGTGGCGTCTAGAGGGTTAAGTAAGGAGAGTAAAACATACGCCACTCTGCCTCAATGGAGGCCCCAGAATCAGGGGCCAACCATCTGTACGCATGGGCGTCAGATCATACCAATGCTCTGGCTTCATGGGAGTGTACTTCGAAACCCAAAAAAGGAAGTGAAGGTCAGAACTTACCACTTGACCCGAGCTATAGTGGTGCGAGGTAGAATAATACAGAAATGAGAGTGGGGTACTCACTACCTACCCTGTATCAACAGGGGAGTACCACCACCTAACCCCGAGATTCAACAGGGTTCGGGCCTACCAGTGGCTCTAGGGGTAACAGAACCTTATCTGCACACAGCCTAGGTAAATGGGGCTTGATTGCAAGCCACCCACCTACAACCCGAATTTTGTACGATCTTCAATGGCTTCCAGTGGCTCATCGTATTAAATTCAAAATCCTCCTGCTCACTTTTAAATCTCTGCACAGCTTGGCTCCCTATCTCTATAACCTGCTCCACCCCTACACGCCGACTCGCTCTCTACGATCCTCTGACTCTAGCCTTCTCGTTGTCCCTCGGCATCGCATAGCTTCAGTCGGGGGCAGATCATTCAGTGGTGTTGCACCCAAACTATGGAACTCTCCCCCCGATCACTCTGTTGTGTTAACACTATTTCTGAATTTAAAACTATGCTCAAAACTCACTTATTTTCTGAATGTCACCATTCTTTAGTTGTACTACATTTCGTTGTGTCTGATTGTATTCTGCTGTTTGCTGCCCTGTCTACATAATTCTCATTTACTGTACTTTTACTCTCATCTACCTACTGTTGTTTTGTATGTTATCACTGTCCATTGCCATTATTGTTGCGTGTTCATTGTAAAGCGTTCTTGAGCACTGGAAAGGCGATATATATAAAACGTATTATTATTATTATTATTATTATTATTATTATTAACCCATCGCTCGAGTAGATAGCTCAGTGAGCTGAGTGGAGCCTATTCTGGTGGCCTGGGTCCATATACTAGTTCTGCATGGCGGGGTCAGGCAAACAATAAACCAGTCTCTTCGTGAGGCGAAAGACGGCCTAAACCCTGCTCAAAAAAGACCTATTGTACCTGGAAGGCCTTATTGAAGACCTAACCCTAGGTCTTTACTACTCATGCCTCTGCACCAACCTGCATAATTTTTCTCACCCCCGAATGCAGAGAATGGTGCGGGCCTTGGCCGAATGACTCCCACCATGGGAGGAGGCTGTCATTTAGGGATGCTTAAAAAGCCTACATTCACATAGTGGCCAGAGGCAGAAATGCTTTAGCAGAACACCTCCAGTATCTCTAGTATATCCTAGGCCAGCTACTATGGCGGCCCTGGTGAGCCTGGCCAGCCTGTAAGCATAGATCTGCCTGAGGGCTCGGAGAAGCCACAGCCTCAAGACAGAGATGTCTCATATGAGGGCTGCAAAAAACGCTTATCCTGTATGAAAATTCAAACAGAGCTCAGGGGAGCGATGTACTGAGGACCAAACAATGTCAGACGACCCCGTGGGCTGGACATAATATCTATCTGAAGCTCCAGTGTCAGTCTACACTCCAAAACCAAAAAAAACTTTTTTTTTCTTTGGGAGGAGACAAACTACTCTACCCCGAGGTGGCTAATAGCCCAAGGGCTAGCACAGATTTGTCTCAGAAATAAAACAAGCAGCAGCATAAAACACTTCCAGTCTTACTAGAATGACGTTCTGCCACTTAGCGCTCCACTAACATTCCATTTATGTGAATGAGCGGCGGCCTCAAAAAGCTCTCATCATGAGAGGAAGCCTAAGCTGTTAACCTAGTTCTGTACAACTAGAATGAGGGGTGGTACACCCCGAGAATACACAAAAAAGAAGCCATCACATGATCACTAAAGACAGCCATATAAGTCTAACCACCTAACAGGGGAACTTCAGGGCTCTAATATCCAAGTTTACCTTACCTTACCTTAATGTACAACAACATGACCCCATAACTCTACACAGTGTACAAAAGGTCTGTAGAGAAATACATTTTAGTGTTAGTTGCACACAAAAAAATTGTTTCTTAGAGAAGACCACTTAGCTCACCTGCGGCGTGCGGAGTGAAGACTCACCAGATGGTACTCTATGAACATGGGGTCTTCCACTTTACATGCCTGAAAGAGGCGCTCTCACTAACCAAGCCGAGGTGGGCCAGAAGAACATCGTTCTCATCATGGGCCCAGCCCCAGGCCTGATGTAAGAAATGCCTGGGGAGTCGGGAAGAGAGGAGAGGGCTGAGATGTAACGCATCCTCCGGGGAGATGATCCATTACAGACGTTGCATGCGTTTGTGCTGGATCACCTCCCTCAGATCATTCTTCTTGCAGGAGTCGTGCCTCTTCTGCGACCTGCTCCGCCATTGAGGGGACACTGGCTCTCTGGCCCTGTCTACGGTCCTTGGACCGTGAAGGGCCAGGCCCTCACGCCTGTCTGGGCGTGGATCTGGATCTCAGTGGTATACAAGTCCTGAAAGCAGCTGAGCGCGCCTTTGTCTCACTGAACTTTACAACCACCGCATCCACAGAGGTGCCAATAAGTTCAGAGGGCAAAACCGGTGAGTCGAGAAGAAAGGCCTTTTCTTTCTCCCCGATGTCAGCCAGGTTTAACCACAGATGCCTCTCCGTGGCCACCATCGCCGCCATCGACCGACCGATCGCGGCGGCAGTATGTTTAGTGGCCACTAGAGCAAGATCTGTGGTGCGACGCAGCTCAGCAACCGCCTCAGGGGACATCTCTGCCCCCTGGTCGAGATCCCCCAGCAGGTCGGCCTGGTAGGCCTGCAACACCACCATGGTGTGCAGGGTAGTACCGGCCTGACCCACTGCCGTGTATGCTCTGCCATTCAAACATGCTGTAGTCTTCAGCGGTTTGGATGTTAGGGTGTGAGCTCTCAGTGTCGACGCCCACCCAGACACGAGATTGTCTCGTCAATAGGTGGCACTGTCACATACCCATGCTCTCCGATCCCCTCAACATCAGAGAAACTAGCCTGCTAATGTTGGTGGGTCCAGGCAGATAATGAGTTATTCCATGCCCATTTGATCTCCGTGTGATGATCAGGAAGGAATAGAAGGCTCATCTGAGCTGGTGGTCTATGGGCGGGGAGAAACCGATCGTCAAGCCTACCGCTAGCGGCCTCTCCCCTAACGTGCCGGCACGGCAGCTGCAGCTGGCCAGCAGCGCTTTCCATAACATCTACCAGCTCAGCATACACGGGGCAGGGTGGCTGAGAGGGTTAAGGATCTACCTGATTATCACCCTCATCAGCCATCTCCTGCTCGTCCTGAAGAGCACTCGCTTTAGGAGAACAGTATGAGAATAGTCTTCCTCATCCACCTGCAACTCACACTTGTCAGCCGGCGAATTGTCTGAGAGGTTTACACCTCTCTCAAGGCCATCGGCGAGGTCTTTCTGGGAACCCCATGATGCAAGTTGCCGCCGCCCTCAGCACGAGCGGGACCTGAACCACGAGGTCCAGATGCTGAGCCCTCCTCACTCGAGAAGAGGGCCAGACGAGAGCGGAGCATTCTCAAAGAAAAACACTCACAGTTCGCACAGGCGGCTCCCTGGAGAACCGCCTGTGCGTGCTAGTCACCCAGACAGAAAACGCACAGTTCATGTGTGTCACCCGTAGTGTTGCACGATACACCGGTACCAGAAAGGTATCGCAATACCCAGCTATTAAAATCGGTACGATATTAAATTTTATTAGTACCAGTACTTTAAGAGTGACAGCACTCTAAATAATGAGAGCAGTATTTCTTTAATTTGCGTCGATGTGTGACAGCTGGAGTCATGATGTGTGTGCAGAGCTCTGCTTCCACTGTTTTCATTCACTAAACAACGGAAGCAGAACAGTAAAATATATACGCACAGTGAAACATGCGAGCATGAGAAAATAAAGCACGGGACGTGCTCGCGCTGCCGGGCTGAAGCGCGCGCACACGTCTTTCACACAGCATGCGATTGCGACTTCAGTTCTCTCTCGTGGATTATTTGGATTGAATAATCAAAATTCTAGGTAAAAAATGTGCATGTAAAAATTTATGTAAACGCAGTTGGGTATGTCTTAAGGGAATATAAACCGTTTGTAAAAATAAATCGTATGTGTTCCATTGGGTAGCCTGCGTGCAGGTCTTAAAGGGCCGGACCAGCAGCCCAATATTATGTGTAATTAATGTTAATGAAACAACTGAAAATAGACAATCACCAAATGCTTGACTGAATAAATTGATATATTTATTAAGAATCAGTCTATAATTAATTTGTAGAGTGAATACTTTATTTTTTCAACTACAGTACTAGATCTATTTAACAGTAGCATTCAAAAAAATAAATGAAGCACTGTTTATTTTATTTGTCTCTTATAGTATTTGTCATATTGTTTGTATTTTTAATAACAAAGATACAATTTAAATTAAATATCTATATTGTAATTATAAAATTACATTTAAAAAAATATTAAATAACTCGTTTCATGAAATAAGATTTTGGTCATCCCAACCTGTTCAGAATTGTGAAAGGTTAGCAAATGTTAATGATTGATAATAATATCAATGTTGCAAACATCTTTGTAAGGACGTATACACACTGGCACTTGCTAATAATTATTATTTTATTTAATAAAGGGGAGGGAATGGTCAAAAAGCAGGGAAGGAACAAAGTTTTTTTGAATTAATTTGTAAAACAATGAATTGTAAGTTCTGTCATATTTTTCAGTTACTTTTACTGTTTTTGTTTTTTTTCCCCATGGTGTCAAGGTATATTAGTCTGGTATCGTATCGAAGTCATAATGTTGGTATCTTGACAACACTAGTGTGTTATATGATTAGAATGTTGTCCCGGTTTTAAAATAAAGCACAGCAATGATATTTGAGAGTGTTTCTCCCTTTTCAGAAAAAGTATCGAAAAAGTATCGAAATCGCAATTCTTGACTTCGTATCGGTATTGAAACGATAATTTTGGTATCGTGACAACACTAGTCACTCGGCGTCAAATATCTTGGGCACAGGTCAGCACACTTCTGAAAACAATCAGTCTTCCCCGTGCGCTTCATTTTTAAATTTCTCTTACTGTAATCCTTCAGCATTTATAAACAGAACAGTCCCTGAAGATGAAAAGATGAATGTCATGTTTGCAAGGAACCCCTTTTATACTTCTTGGTCGCACAATGATGACATCATGGGCTGTCGCAGGTCAATAGGATTGCCGTGATTCGATTGCGGTTTCAGACACCTGTCACGCCTGAAGCGTTCCCCAAAGTGGCATTCGACGCAATTCAAGTTCCCTTTCGAAAGGGAACACAAAATCTTCGCTTACTGGAAAACAGGCACAAAATATCAGCATTAAAAAATTAAAAGTTGATTCAATCAGGGAAGCTTGTGACTTTTTTCCTACATAATAAATTACTTGACCCTCAGAGTGTGAAGATGAAACACAATAAAACACTGTTATTCTGCATTCAGAGTCAGATACCTGATATTTGGGAATCCAATCGTGTGAGACAGTTCAGGAAGGTAATTATACCAAATCGTTTTGATCACAGATTTTGCCTGAAGACATTTTAATTTAATATTAATATTACATTTTAGATAGTGTGTAATGGTCATGTTTCTTAGCGAATAATAAAAATATCCACCTTAATTGCATATGCATAAGTTCTTTAGGCAATTTTTAAGATTTTATCCGCAAGTTGGCTTTTTCATCCAGTGTTCTTAATGCTATATCTCAAAGTTCACATAAAAATACATGAATGGAAACATAGCTAAGCTTATGGGATTTTCCCGCTAATTTATTTTGCTGCCTACCAGGAAAATAAGTCACTTAGAAAAGTAATAGCTTAACTTTCCTCAATGAGCCACATGATTTGAGGGATCATTCATTTCAAAATTTTGTGGGGTGAGTTATAGCAATAACAATAGTGAGCGTTGCCTTATCAAGCAGCACTAATAAGGTCAGGGCAGATGTAATAGACAAGGTGAAGATAAATCAAGGGTTGGAGTTTGGAGATGGTTTATTGATCCTTAAACTGAGGTTAAATTTAAATGATGCCATTTAGCTGGCAGGATATTTGTCCTATTAAGATCATTGATTGGGAGATTAACAGCATTGTGCGTCTAATATCATCATATTTAGCCAACTACCTAGAATACCTTTTTATTTTTGGAAGATAGAGTTTTTCAGGTTTAAATTTATTTTGGGGGATTTTCAATTTATTTCAAGAACATGGGGTAAAGTAAGTGATGAAATGCATGAGATGGGGGATCAGTTGAGGATAAATTTTGCTTGCTTTTGTGAAGGACCAGTGTAAAGGCCCGTTCACATCGTGACGAATTTCGCGCATGATATTCGCCGACATTTAACGCCTCGTGATTAAACAAAGGGCGCCAATGTGAGTGTGCACACCGACGCAAAAAACGCGTAAAAGCGTAATATTTTAAAAAAACGCCTCAGGTTCCTTTTTTTTTTGTTTGACGCGCCGCCTCGTCAAAAACTATCCGACCAATGAGATTGGCGCTTTTGCTCACGTGTCTGGAGCTTCTGAAGTTACAGTAAACACAACTTGGGGGCGCTCAAACACAAAACAGTCTTGCCGAGCACACATGCGTAACGGCGAAGAAGAAATATGCCAAGTAGCGTCTACACACTGCCGGGAAGAAGACGAGCAAGCCAAGATACATGTAGAGCTGCTGGTCTCATTGGTGTCGAACATAAGCTTTGACATCCCACCTTCATGTTTTTGGCCATCGAAATGAGTCCCAGCTGCTACTACAGGTAACGCGACTCACCAAACAACATTTACTACTGCTCTTGGTAAGGAGTCATTCACACAGCTTGTGTTCTTGGTTCAAAAAACCCTTGAGAGCACAATAAAATGGAACAGAATCCAGGGGTCTGGATATTTCTGTTTTACATTAAGCAAAAAATAAAACTCAACCAGGCACTTCAAAGAGGTTCTGATGCTGGGAGACGGTGTAATGAAGCGTGTGGGTAACTACATCCAACATCCGAACATTTTGACTTACCCTCTCGTAACTTCTGCATCCTTGAGCTTGGACTTCAAAATCGCAGCGAGAAATAAAAATGGCGGATTGCTCGAAGTATTGTTCCGGGAGTCGATGTCCTTATTTGGTTGTTCCACTGCAAATACTGTGATGTAATTGTTCAAAAAACGTCATAGAGAATAGAAAAATCGGAACAGGTTACAAAATATGAACAAAACAGAATATAAAGATATCAACATGTCTAATGAAATAGTCCTCCAATAACACAATACAGTGACTAAGAAGGAAACCCTGGAAAGACATTGCTTACAGCATAGACAGCTGAATCTAAATCTAAATCTGTTGCTCATTTGACATGGAGACATTCATTTTCATATGAATTACTTTTTTTATGACGAAGGGAGTGGTATTCAGTTTATTTATCGGGTAATTGAATAAAGTAATGCATGTTACATATTTGAAAATGTATTAATGTTTTATGATTAAAAAGTCCAATTCAGAAAGTACTTCCTAAAATAAATAATTATGCAACACATTTCATAACTGTTTTAAGTAAAACTAATTTTATGTAAGTATTGAAGGTAGCATGTTTATTTTTATTAAAATAGTAGTTAATCAAAAAATTTCTGTCATAATTTACTGACCCTCATGTTGTTTAAAACTTGTTATGACTATCTTCTGTGGAACATAAAAGTAGATATTAAAAAAACAATTGTATAATGGGACACAAATCTGTATAAAGATTTTTCAATGTTTTTGAAAGAAGCCTCTTATGCTCACCAATTTTATGGTATGCAATCTTATGATATAAAAAAGTAAGAACAGTAATATATAATTACAATTTAAAAGAACTGTTTTATATTTGTATATATAATTAAATGTAGTTCATTCCTGTGATGTCAAAGCTGAATTTTCAGCATCATTACTCCAGTCTTCAGTGTCACATGATCCTTCAGAAATCATTCTAATATGTGCCTTACTGCTTAAAAAACATTTCTTAATATTATCAATGTTGAAAACAGCTGCTTAGTATGTTTATGGAAACCATGGTAAAAAAAAAAGTATGATTCTTTAAAGGGACATTGTGTAGGAATTTCTCCCATCTAGCGGTGAAATTGTATTTTGCATTCAAACGAATTGTGCTCTCCAGTGCCTCGCTTTTTCAAATGCGTGTTGCATCTACGGTAGCTGTTATGTACCAAAAAGCTATGAGAGGATATCTTCTAATAGCCCTTCGTCGAGTTTTCCTTCGGGTGAACAGGTTTGTCATTTCAAACAAACTGCAACTTGACACACTGAACAAACAAATGTTACAGTATGAATAATAACAGTGCAATGCAGCCTTTTAAACTTGCCGGGGCAGTGACAAGCGCCTCTCACTGCTCTGCTCCTCCGTTTCTGGTGGTTTCAGTTACGTGACGCTGGCTCTGAACGAAAACACGTTTGCCTAGTACTTTTTGACCCTCTCTGCTATTATAGTTTTTCAAGATGGCGGAACTACATGGAAGCCTCCGTGGACCTCCCGTCACATGTATATAAATTCTTCATTTACGAGGATAAGTCAGATAATTGGCAGAGGTATTTGTACACCATTGAGGACATATTTATGAATAAAAATATTGATTTTAGATATTAAAATACCTAAAAAACTACACATACCTGTAGTCCCTTTAATGAATCTAAACATTGAAAAGAACAGCATTTATTTAAAATATGTACTTTTGGGGGGTTACAATTTAAAAGTCTTTACTGTCACTTTTGATCAATTTAATGCATCCTTGCTGAATAAAAGTATTAATTTCTTTAAAAATATATCAAATGAATCTGGAAATATCTAGCTCTGCATCAGTGTTTTTGCAATGAATGTTGCATATATTCTACATGCTGGAGCGTTTTACAGAACATGATCACAGTATCAGTGCATCTCTATGTCCCTGGCATTTTTGAGGACTGTCTTGACTCCACGCGAAAAGTCTGCTCACAACACTTCTTGCCACACTGTAGAGTGTCATTTCCCAAACCCACAGCCGTTTCATCCCCCTCAGAGCTCCCATCCTCTCCGTCACTGACAACAACATGACATCTCTCTGCCTTTGATAAAACGCAGAGAAATATTCATCACTTCTGCCCTTGAGAAACAAACTTTGCTATAGAAATAACAGTGATACTTAGCTCCGAGCTGGTCGCCAACGCATTTTTAGCTCTCTGCTCTCAGAGCCACTGCAATTTTCTACACTTCAGCCATTGTGCGCCGCACTACATTTTTCTTTTGTGTGAAATCTGATTGAAAGTGCTAGAAAGGGCTCGACAGGAGTGGATGAATAGGGCAGTGTTTATCTAAGAGAGAAGAGAGAGAAAATATGTTTTAATTTAAAATGAGACGAGAAAGTCTCCCTTCTGACTGCGCCGCTCACCCACATCTCTCGTTGCGCTGTGCTGCATCGCATGCGTCAGAGGAACCAATGTGTGTTCAATTATACTCTCGCTCGCATCCTCTTTTAAAGGCTGCCGACTCAACTGGCATCCACTTCACCCACTATATAAAGGAACAAATTATTTATTCAGCAGCCTGCAAGGCACTCTACGGCCCCATGACCTGCCTGTCCAGGCCCAAAATAGAGACTGTCTGTGCAGCGCTGGACTAAGTGTTTCAAATCCCACCACACTGGAGTGCCCATTAGTTAAAGAGTGATCTTTACAAGAAAGAAAGTGCAAATAAAGGAAAAGTTGTCTCAAAAATGAAAATACTAACATGATTTACTCACCCTACTTTTTGTCTAATGACTTTCTTTTTCTTCACACCAAAAGAGAAATTCAGAATGATGTGTTGGTGGCCACTATTTTTCATGCAATTAAGCTTCCAACATCAAAAACTTCATAAAAGTATCGCTCGTGTTCCAAATCTTCTGAATTTATGCAAGCTTTGTTTGAGGAACAGACTGAATTTGAAGTCAAAATAGTTACATTCATCAGTTTGATTCACAAAAGAATCATTCAGATGATTTTGTGAACTGGATCAAACTATTTATTGAAACAATCTGTCTCAAAAGTGTTAATTAATAGCAAATTTTGCTCTGTTCCTCACACAGAGCTATTTCATGCTGTGAGAAGACTTGCGTATATAGCACACACGTAGAATATAGCACATAAGTCTGAAAGTTTGAAAGCTTCAGTTCCTGTTCATTGTACACCACTGTTCAAATATTTTGAGTTTGGTAAGATTTTAAAAAGTTTTTGATTGAAGTCTCTTACCAAGGCTGAATTAATTTGATCAAAAATACAGTAAAACAATAATATTGTGAAAAATTATTACAATTTAAAAGATCTGATTTCTATTCCATTCTATTTTCAGCAGCCATTTTTCAGCAATCAAAGTATACATTTCTTTTTAAAAAATCAAGACAATTGAAAGAAGTGCATAAAACCCCATTTTGATACTCCAAAGATGAAATAAAATGAATAAAGAAAATTACAGAATATACTATATATTGTTTTGTTTGAAAACTATTTTTTTAAACCATTCAATCCATTGGAAAGAGAGGAAGTTGACAAGTGTTTTGGACTCCAGTAAACGGCATTACTTTATCAGAAGTGCAGTGCTTGAGTGATGTACGCTGAATCAGAAGAGTAGGTAATTAAAATCAGTGCATATTTGGAACACAACGAGCATACTAATAGATTCAGAGTACTGCACCAACGTTCTGGAGCATTCCGCTACTGCCTTCTGAAGAATGACTCATGTCTGGCACGCTGTACTTAGCGCAGAGTTGCGTTTCTTTAGTGGTATTGTCTCTGGATATTGGTGTTGCTTGGATGTGGGGGGTTAAAGGACAGGTCTATAGCATTCTGTTATCTAACTAATGGTTAAGCTTATTATAACAGTTCAGTGCAGTCAGCTATGATTTAAGAGTGAAATATAATAGTGGCATTTGCTAAGGCAAGCATCACTATTGATCATACTCAGGGTTCATAATTTGAACTAACCCATTACCCTACGTAGAGACGCCCAGTAACTTGGACCAAATGTAGCAAACCCCTATGGAACCACCCTGACACATTAGCATTCACATTTCAACACTAATTAAAACCCTAACCACATTGCAACATGCTAATAATCACTAGCACTAGCAACCACCCAGATCATCCTAACAACCACTTAGCAACACTCTAGCAACCACCCTAACATGTCAGCATCCACCCAGAGCACCCTACCAACCACCCTAACACCTTAGCATCCACATACTAAAATGCTAAAATTACACACTGGGAACCATTCAGTGCACCCTAGTATCCACCCTACCACCTTAGCACTCAGAACACACTAGTAGTAACCACCTAGCAATGCCTAACAATCACTCTTAACATCATAGCAACCATCAAGCAATGCCCAAGCAACTACCCAGAAAACCATAGCAAGTGCATAGCAACACGCTAAGAATTCACCTTAGGAACCACATAACAACATCCTGGCAACTGCTTTAACATTGTGGCAATGAATTTTGCATGGTCAAATGCCAGTTGCTTTTATGATTAAAATATAATACATTAAATACTACCAAAAAAAAAACATTAAATGTAAATCATATTAAGACACAGACTATCTGATTTTTTTAAATCTAATTTGATGGCCCTGCTTTGCTTTTGAAGTCAACATAAAATCATAATTGACAATTCTTGTTTTTTTTTTTTAATGGAATATTGCAATATTTGTTATAAATTATTGTTGTTATAATCATTATTGTTTTAAATTCATGTTCCCTTGTAATCTTTTATCAAAATAGCTTCCCCTCCCTCTTGTGATGACATCTTTTCTCTTCTCTGATGACGTGTTTACTGGCGTGAGGGCGGAACAAACTGTCATTCACATGACATGACTTAATGATCCCATCGATTCCCAATGGACGAGATCAAGTCCCGCACTTAATTTTTTCTTGTTCAAGAAACTTGGATGTACGTCACAATAGGGAAGAAAAGACAATTGCAACTTCTGTTTAATGCACTTTTGTACGCTATAATGGTAAAGTGACGTATGGTAATGAATGGCACTATTTACCTTGAAAAAATACCATGATACTGAATTATTATTTACTATTGTATATCCATGGTACAGTACATGTCTAAAAACCATGATATGACTATGGTACCGTCTAAAAAACTGTGAGACCATGGTATTTTAATGCATCATTCGTGTACCTCTTAAGGTTTATGTATCGAATATGTATTTTTCATACTTGCGCCCTGATTTATTATTGGAAGGTCTATTTACCTCACTGTTGTGGTTGATTCTCTTCCCTGAATTTTCTACCCCTCTTTTATGGAGTGTGTCCCGCTCTACTGGGGTATGCCCTACTTACAGTGGGTGTGTGTGTGTTTGTGTGTGTGTGTGTGCTGTGTGTGTGTGTCTTGAGATGCTAATAAGGCAGTCTTGGAGCTTTTACATGGAAGCAGGTCAGACGGATCCCCCTTGGTGAGAGACTGTGATCTCAGCTGCTGTCTGATCACTGTGTGGAGGGTCCAACGGGCTGATCACAACACGAATGCTCTGCTGAAATCAATGTACTGGGCGGATTTGATTTATACCATCTGTCCTTTCTACTAGGTTAGCAACATCAGTTGAGAAGGTGCAGTGTTTAATTTCTCGCTTGTGCAGTGGTTCTCAACCAGGGGACCAGGGCCCACTAGAGGGCCTTAAGGTGACTAAGATTATTTAATATTAGACAAATCTGGATATTTATCATTTTATTTCTTATTTCTGGAAATTTCATTCTATACACTACTGGTCAACAGTTTTTTTTATGTATTTGAAAGAAGTCTCTTATGCTCACCAAGGCTGCATTTATTTGATCAAAAATATAGTAAAAACAGTGAAATTATGGAATATTATTTCTATGTTAACATATTTTAAAATGTAAATCATTCCTGTCAAAGGAAACAAAGCTGAATTTTTAGCAGCCATTACTCTAATCTTCAGTGTTACATGATCCTTCAGAAATCATTCTAACATACTGATTTGATAAATAAAAAAGAAAATTGTATTATCAATGTTGAATACAAGCAGTTGTGCTGCTTCAATCTTTTTTGTGAAAACAGTGATGATTTTTTAGAATTATTTGATGAATGAAAAGTTCAAAAGAACAGCAATTTTTTTGAAATAGAAATATTTTGTAGCATTATAAATGTCTTGTTTGTCACTTTTGATCATTTTAATGTGTCCTTGCTACATAAAAGTATTGATTTTATAAAATCCTTTTAAATGGTAATGAATCCCGGATTCTACATAAAACTGAAGAAGCTGTTTTCAACATGGATAATATTAAGACATGTCTCAGATCGGCATAACAAAATGATTTCAGAAGGATTATCTGACACTGAAGACTGAAGGCAGGATGTAGGTGGTTTCCAATTTATTTCCTGCGCGTGTATTCTGCTTGCTTCTAATTTCTCTCTCTCTCTCTCTCTCTCTCTCTCTCTCTCTCTCTCTCTCTCTCTCTCTCTCTCTCTCTCTCTCTCTCTCTCTCTCTCTCTCTCTCCCTCTCTCCCTCTCTCCCTCTCTCCCTAAGCAATGTGCAGTTGCTTAGGATGTTATATGTGGTTTCTAGGGCATTGCTGTGCTGGCAAGGTGTGTTTACACAGATTTTAATATTACAGTGGTTGGCGTAAATGCTGTCTTAACTTTAGGTATATATTATGTCCAGCTACATAGTAAATAAAAACATTAAAAATACATACATGTAGCATTTCAAAATACAATGATTACACTGTTTAAAGCCTCAGAAACCTTAAATAGGCCTACTGCATAACACAGGAACAGTCAGACATGACTGAAAGTGATCTGACTTGTTATTCAGTAAGCAAGTAATTAATTCAGTAATCACACTCAATGACTTTTGATGAATTGGAAAAAAGACTATGGTCATAAGAGTCATCAGAGCCGATCAGCTCTATACGCACACTACGCAAATTGTGTAGGGCCCCGCAAATTACTCAATGCCCCACCTCCCCCTCGTTTCAAAACCCGTCAATCAAAGTTTACAATATCGATGAGAAAATTAAGCGGAACTACATCCTTCTGGTCACGAAAAGAGAGAAAAAAACACCATGAGAGTGAATTGCAGGAACAGCAATCAAGTAGACTTGTATTCTCTCCTCTCCAAGTTTGTTGTCAGCAAAGAACAGTAAAGTTAAGTTGATGTGCATCTATCTCTAGTCTGTCTGTCTTGCTAACCCAGCTGGGCAGTGCATATTGTGGTCTTTCTGTGTTTTGCTTAAAACACTGGCCACTTCCAGGGCCTTGAGGGCTGTGTTCTGTGACTTTGTTCCTGACAAAAAAAGTGAGAGTGGAATACATACAACTAATTATTACGTTTGATAAACGACAAAGGGCAACAGTGTTTGTTTATAAACTGCAGCTCGGAAAAGATAACCGCATAACTCGTTAACATGCGTTCATATGTGGGTGCACAAAATGAAACGCGCACTTTCCAGCAAAACATCTGTGGGGACCATAGACGGTGGGGACCAGTACAATATGGGCGTGATGACATGACACTCCTCATTATAGGCGGACATACCTTTAAAACAAGACAATGATTATCTAGTCTCCAAGTCAGTTTAGTTTACTCTGCAATAAAGCAAGATGGAAAGCAATGTATTGACATTGACTTTTGATTTATAGGCTATATTGCATTTAAAATGTTGATTGGCTGGACATAGCCAACTGGTCAATATGGATGCACATCTCTCAGTAAATAATAACCATCAAATATCAAGTATTGCTTTTATCATTTAAAACACAGTCGCATGCTATGACAAGCCATTTTAGCTTTTTCATTCACACGATGCATTTTTGCGATCAATTATTACATTTGTACTATTTAAAATGTGAATTCTTGATATTAAGAATGTACTTTTTCTAGTAGCAATGTCTATTTCTGATATCAGGAATTACATTTTCATTAGTACTAGTCAAAGAGTGGGAGCACTGGGGTGTCAGGTGCAACTATGTGGCACTGGAAAATGGTTTACATGGGCCAGGTAGGAGGGCCCCTTAACAAAATATAGCTTAGGGCCCCAGGGAGGTCAGGATCGGCTCTGAGAGTCATTCTCACTCTCTTTGCTGCCTGCAATGCAATATTAATATTTTCACATTGAATTTAAACCGCAAGCTAAAATATAATTTCGTCTGCAGTGGCACTGTAGATTCAGTGTTTAGTACAGTGCTCCATTCCCATTGGCAGATAAATGCAGGTGTTAAAGAACTGTTAACACAACCTGAAGTTATTAAAATCTTTAAAAAATAATTTTGGTTATGAATACAATTCCAGTAGGGCTTCATGGTAAATCAAAAATAAATCCGAAATCACGATATGGCTTAGTGCGATTATCAAATCACGAAGGCTGCATTTTTATTAAAGATAAATGTATGTGCTGTGTGTTTCAGAGAAAAGCACGGCACTGAGCTCATTTACACGTGAGCAGCAGTTCTGAGTTTGAGTCGCAGCATACACAGCATACATGTACACCAACCATCTACCGTAGTGAGAAGTGATTATTAACAAAAGAGATTTAAGCTCCCTGCGGTTTTGTTTTATTGTACTATGAAATATTACAATATTAATATTTCTTATTTTGTTTTTATATAGTTATTTTTATATAATATATTATATTATTATTATTATACAGTCATACTGATATACAATCACAACATTTTGGCCAAATTGTGCAGCCCAACAAACATGAACTGCAAACCGGGATTATTTTTTTTATCACATTTTAAATTCTCAATTGCAATTTTTAACAGAAAAATCGCAATTCGATTTTTCCCTCAAATCGTGAAGCCCAACATTCCTTACTATACTTTTTTTTGTAGATACTATACTTGTTTTGTAGATATCTGCATGGGCTATTACAAAACCCTCATAAAACTAATTTGAACATAAAAATATACACTTATTGTTTATATAATTGTAGTACACCCACTTAATTAACACCAATCAGCTAAAGTGTATTATGTTTCACTGACTGTAGGTGGCGCTATGTTCTCACTGTCACATAGATGAATTTGTGCACACATGCTTACAAGGCCCTGAGTTAATCTGTCTGCTTGAGAAAGAGACTGGACTGTTGTGTCTTCTTCAACACACACACACCAGATTTATGAATATTTGTGAACATGCCCACACTGCTCAGAGCTCAGGGAAATGCCCCCCCACCACCACCCCTTCTGCATATACATGCTGAGACAGCCAAGTTATATATGCTGATACATCATATCGAGAGAGGTTTATTTCACTGGGATATTGTGGCGCTTTGTTCTTGGAGTTTGTCAGGGCAAAGAGGAAGATGATTATGCCGAAATCCAGTCTTGCACTCGGAGAAGGAGTTCCCAAGCCGTACAATTGGTAGGCAATAACCGTCAGGCAGCCAGTAATCAGCTAAGTACCATAATCCTCCTTGCAGGGTAAAGTCGTGCTTGACCTCCAGCTAAATACAGCCTGTGATAACAGCATTAAATGGTAACACTGCTCTCCGCTCCCAGAAGCCTTTGCTCGTCGTGCGTTCGGCCTCTCGGCACCCTTCGGCACCTCTCGGACCACTTCGGCTTTCTAGAATTGACTCTTCGCTCTGGTGCGGCCTGACCATAACGCCTCCATGTGTGAGGGCATGCTGGGAGGGGTGGATGATGTGCTAAACTAGCAGCTGCTGTACTACGGGAATAGTGCTTGTGTTTTCTGTAGTGGTGACCTGGTTTCCCCCCAGCTGGACCTCTTCAGCCCTTCAGCGTAGCGGTGTGGTGCACAGCGCTCAAACAGGGATTTGTGGTTGATGCAGCCACGCACTCAACATGCTTGCGCCCGCAGCCCAGATGTGCAGCTCTTGACTGACAGGTGCGTGCATGCGTGACGCGCTCGGCCGTGGAAGATTTTTTTTTTTTTTTTTTTTTTTGCCTGTGCAGCGTTTGTCTGACAGTTGAGTGGCTCTCACTGAATGCTGCTTAGTTGACGGTTTTGTGACAGGCGTACAGATGTTCCGAGACGAGTAATTATAACGCCGGAGTAATGCCCACACAGAGCTGGCCGTACAATTAGGAAAGCTTATCATGCTCGTTGTGAGGTTTGCTTAGATATGGAATTTACACATTCAATTTGTCTTCCTCTTTTTCTCTCACCAAGATGCTGTTTTGAGCATCCTAATGGGGTTGAGTTCCTTTCCATGCAGTTATCAATGCCCTGAATGTAAACATAGTATATTACTATAATGTATATTGTTATAATATACACTACTATTCAAAGGTTTTGAGGTCCGTAAGATTAAAAAAAAAACTTTAATTAATAAATAATGCATTCATTATTCATTCATTCACAGTAAAACATTTATAATGTTTTAGAATATCTCTATTTCAAATAAATGCTCTTTTTTAAACTTTATAGCCTATTCATTAAAGAATTCTGAAAAATCATGGTTTCCACAAAAATATGAAGTGTTTTCAACCTTCATTATAAGAAATGTTTCTTGAGTAGCAAATCAGCATATTAGAATGATCTTGTGACACTGAAGACTGGAGAAATGCCTTATTTTACGTTTTAAAATATATTCAAATAGAAAATGTTTTTACTGTATTTTTTAACAAATAAATTCAGCAACTTCAGAGACTTCTTTAAAATATATGTTTTAATGTGTTGTATATGTTCTAAAACCAGATGTGGTGTTTTTATTTGACTAGATTCCATTCTATTTTTGTAACATTTCATAGTTACTCCAGTGACATTATTTTTCCTGTTTTAAATAAATTGCATTTATTTACAAATACATCTGTAAATATATTACTATTCATTTGAATTGTTATATATTTAAATTGCTTCATGACCATTACTAAATGAACAAAAAATAAGCTGAATTGTATTTTAAAATATGTAGGGACATAGTTAGTGATTTGATTCAACTCCAACCCAAGCACTATTTCCGTGGAAATGAGGAATCGTATTTTATTTGGGATCTTTAATTCCTTTACCAATGTAAGGAATTTCTATAAACAAATAGTGCAATACTGAGGGTTTTTTTTCTGGGTGTAAGAATAGTGTTATGTACACAGTCTAGCATCTGTGCTCAAGATGGCCTTTATTTTAAAGCAAACTACCTATAATGTTGTAATTGTGTACTGTACACGTACAGAATGTTTTAAAATATTCTCCTGCTGTGTCGGTCTGCTCTGATTGAGAAGCTCATAGAGCTTTGCACAGGGTTAAAATTGCAATCATGCATATGATGGCACAATGGTTGATGTCACATTTTAGACATTTAGCAATCATTTAGTGCTGGAATATGGTACAGCTCAATATGGTACTGCTGCTGACTTTGCACAATCATTTAATGATGTATCGCCCGTGTCAATAAAAGTAAAATGTTTCTCCATGCAAAAACTCCCCACTGCGGTGCTTCACTGATGCTCAAGTAACATGTTTTGAAGTATCATTCGTGCCTAAAACACAAACAATGAGAAATGAGTTCCACACTGAAGTTTTATTTAGGGTTTATTTAGGGTTATGTTTTTGCTTAAATCGCTAACCTTAAGTATGAGCAATACAAAAGTGATGTTTACTTTTACAATCACACCCATGCCATTGTCTCCTTTTTGAAACAGTGCTGGAGAGTAGTGGCATCTGCTGTAAGTGACACTGGCTGGCATGACATGATGTAGGTAAAAAGAAAGAAAGAAAGAAAGAAAGAAAGAAAGACTCAGTGTGACATAATTCCCCTCATGATTGTGGCCAGAGCCAAACTATGTGCTCCTAAATGTTAACCACTATGAAAGCCATGGCTCAAAGGTCTGTTATGGCAGACAGGTCCCAGGACCACCAAACCCCATCCAACTGCCTACTCTCACAGTCCCTGTGGGCTCCTCACGATGAAAGAGCTCCAAGGCAGGAACAACCGTGATGCTTGTTGACGTATGCCTGCTTAAACAAGAGAGTCCTGAAGCCAAATGGGTATGGACTCTTGGGCAGTGAACTTGAGGTGACTGTTTGGGTCACTGTTGAGCCGGTCTAGTAATTACACATAGATCAGGATGGCTGGTTTATTTATTCTGTGTGAGGAAAAAAAAAGTGTGACTTTGTTTCCAAAATTAAATAATTGTCTGCATTGTATTGTAATGAAGAAGAAAAAAATAATTTAAAAATATTTATTTTGTATTTAATTCTATAATTTTATACCCTCTAGACGTGTCAGGTTTTCTGCCTATTAGAGTAATATTAGATGTTGCAACCTGAGAAACATATCCCAATTAAACATTTCCCCACAAAACTGTATGCAGATTTATTTTTTACTTATTTTAAATTGAGGCTGCCCATATAATAAAATAATCATGATTATAATCATGATTTCTGACCAGTCTTTAGCACCAGTCCTGCACCATGAACATCTTGAGACCCTGTTCCAGTCTTTAGTGCTACATCCAGCTGTTTTTGAACACAAGAATGCATCCTATGTGAAACACATCTGAACTATTTCTTGGGCATTACCCTAAATTAGAGTAATATACAGGGCTTCCTTGAGACAGATTAATTGTTCAGACAACTCACCCACAAAATCTAGTTAATTTTTAAAGTATGTAGTTTTACACATCTCTTATCTGAATTGCTTGAAGAGAAAAGGAGGTGCCCAAAGCTCATTTGTGATTGTCTACATTTGTTTATTTGCTTTAGACTTGCCTCACTGTATTGACCAGTCACACTGACATTATTTTCTTTTTCCATTCTAAGAAACAGAAGCCCATCAGCATCCAGAGACCCAAACGCGGCATATAACCAAAGGGAGGGGGAAGGAGGACTGCAGTATGCCCCGGCTGAAGGTGGCATGCCTCGCTCTCCGTCCGACTACGGACGTGACCCTGGCCGTTCGCCCAGGAGTTCAAGAATGTACAACGAGGTGGGAGATTATCGAGACAGTCGAGGACGCTGGCACTCACAAGGCCAGCGTTTGGACGGCCAGTTAGACGACTATGAACTCCAGAGGCGCCGTGAGGAGGAATACCAGGCCCGTTACCGCAGTGACCCCAACCTGGCGCGCTACCCGGTCAAACCCCAGCCCTACGAGGAGCAGATGCGCATCCACGCTCAGGTGTCACGGGCACGGCATGAGCGGCGCCATAGTGACGTCTCACTTGCGTATACAGAACTTGACGAGCCTCTGCATGGCCCTGGTGTACGGAAGTCGCGCCTCCCTCTATTGGGAGGTCCAAGTCAACTCTCATACTCTGAGGACAGGAGCTCACCGGGACATCGGATGTCGAATCATAGCCCACCAACACCACACCGCAGCCCTGTGCTGGGTGAAAGCCGACGAGGACTGGCGGAGCCAACAAGGAAACCCATACTCCAACAGCACCACTTGGACCCTAGCTCAGCTATGCGCAGGAACAATCGGGACAAAATGGATAGCATGCTGCGAAATGACTCTCTAAGCTCAGACCAATCCGAATCGGTTCGGCCTCCTCCACCTCGACCGAACCGAAGCAAACGCCTTGGCAAGCTCAGAACCATGGGCAGCTTCAGCAGCTCAGAGGAGGAGTTGGCCACCACGCCAGAGTACACCAGTTGTGAGGATGTGGAGCTGGAAAGTGAGTCCATCAGTGAAAAAGGTAAACACTGCTGGCTGAAAGTGAAAATGAATAATTTCATTGTTGATTAAGAACATTTGCAGTGTTTCAGTGAGAAAAGTAATCTCAGATGTGACTCCTGTTATATCAGTTGCCTAGAAAGAGCTGCACCTTCATGGTGCTCCAGAGCTGATGGTGGCAGCAGAGAGTTTAATGATGTTGTATAGATTGTTTAGGGAGACAGATAAAAGCTAGTTAAACAAAGGCTGCATCGGAAATCGTATACTTCCCCACTATACAGTTGGCGAAAAACAAAAGAGTCAAATTCACAGTACTCATAAGAGTCTGCAAAAAGTACCCGGATTACCTATTTCTTCCGATATATGAGTTTATGTCCATTTCTTCTTTCATACGATGGACACTTTACTATCCCATGATGCCGCGGTAAAGGATTCATGAATGGTGGAGAAGCGACTTAAAGGAGCAGTATGTAGGATTGTGGCCAAAACTGGTACTGCAATCACCTTCAAATTACTGTAGAGCGGTGTATCCCCTTCCCCTCCTCCCTGACTCGAGGTTGCCAGATAGGCTGCAGGATACAGCAGGAACGTAGGCTGCTACAGAAGCTTCCAATGGCAAGTGACGAGTCCTAGTTTTTTTTTCTGCTAAATATGTTTATGCTTCAAATTAGAGATGTTTTGCAAAGTAATTATATATCGCAAAAATTTACTAATGGCGATTAGCCAAATATAATATTAAAGATGTACACTCGTATGTGACAGTACATTGTTAGAACAGTAGCTGTTAGTATACTAACGGTAGGTATCTGTCATTAACGTAAGTACAAGCACAAGCCTCGGTCACTGTGTCGATATCAAAGATACAGCTATTCATTTAGCGGACACTATAAGTGAAAGCGACCAGCTGTAATTTTTTAACTTACTCTGCAGTACACGTCCATAACGCTAAAATATGTGATGTGAAAGATTACATGTCATTCTATTATTTTTGGCTGTAGAACTTGCATGATAAACAAGTAGGCTACAAAACGTTCCAAGTGGGACACATTATTCACATCATAGGGTACAATGTGCTTTTCATTGGTGTTATGGGCGTTAGAAAAAGTTATTTTACCGTGGAATTGCGCCTATAGTGCTTCCAATTCGATGACCCACCTCCTCCATATGAGCTAACGTAACGTTACTTTGCACGAACATGCATAACTTTGTTCGACTGTCATGAATATTTTAAATGTCCATTTACATCAAGTACAAGTTAGCCAAACATAGATGAATCTTACCTGTCCAGAAATTCTTCTCCGTTTTCAGCCGTCTCCATCTTTCAAAGGCATCTCCTATACAGATCCTTGTTTTATTTCGGACTTTGTAACGAAGTATTTCGGATTCATAGCGAGTTTATGAGTTTATCAGTTTATCTGATTCGCAACGTTAGACTTTTTTTATCCGATTCCGACACATTTGTAGCTGCAGCTGTGGTAAATAGCAGAGCTGGCAACCCGGATGCCGCAACACTACTGACTTCGTGATTGGTAGATAGGTGGAGGGTGACGCATCAGACCAAAACACAACATGACAACATCAACATCAGTTGAGGGCTGCAACTTCACTTTTTAACCCTTCGGAGTCTTGGGCTATTTTGGCCGTTTTTGAGTACTTTTATTTTTTTTAAATTTTGCAACATAAAAAAATGTTTACCATACCAATGTTTGGTATAATTTTTTTCAGCACAACATCACCTATATGATCAGACAATTAGTTTTTCACTTTGATGTACTCTATCAACATACTGGACCCAAAATCACACAAAAAACACAAAATCCGAATAGAAAAATTATAGCTTTTCTACTACAAAAAAAACAAACATGCTCAATGAAGCATTTTAAAAGGTTTAAAATGTAAACACAAGTTGTAAATGTCAACATATACAGGTACAATTCAGATATAATCAACCTATATACAAAAAAAATATGATTTACAAAAAAAAGCGTGTGTAGCCATAGGCTTTTTTTCTTTCTTTTTAGCTCAGCCACTTTTTAAAAAATGTTGTGCACACAATTATTCAGAGAGCTATATTTAAGGCCTTGCATTCCCAGAGTATGAGGGTTTGCAAATAGTGCAAATACACCATAAAAAATTTAAAATTGAGATAAAATTAAACTATATGCAGCAAAAAGCAGGTGTGGCAATAGGCGTTTTTTCTTTTCTTTTTTGCTTAGAAACTCTACAAAACACTTCATGTACAATTACACAGATATCTACATTACAGGGATTTCATTCCTTGAGTAAGAGGGGTTCCTCAATAGTGCAAATATACCATACAATAGGTAAAATGAACACAAAATCAAATTATACATACAACTATTTACAGCAAATATCAGGTGTTTTTTATTTTTATTTTTTATCTGTGCCTCTCCTCAAAACAGTTTAGCTAAATCTACTCCTAAACTACCTAAACTACTCCTAAACTATCTACACTACTCCTAAACTACTCTCAAAATCTACTCAAACTCTTCCAAAAACTAGCAATAATCTCTCTCTATATATATAACGTATATATGTCTATCTTTATCAACTCCGTAAATCCTCTGCCTTTCAATTTTGCGTCTTAGCTCAGTTGGCTCCTCCTCCATTCCCTAAAATGTGCAGCCTGAACAGCAGAGTCAGCAGATTCACACATTTTTCTCCATTTTGTTTTATGACAAAAACCGACGAAGTTATTAGAATAAATGCAACGCCTGTCGCATCCCATCTTGCGTTCTTTTACGAACGCGTCAGTATTTTTTTATATAAAGTTTAAATGATCATATCTCCGTTTTTACTTGGTCTATCAACACAAAACAAAAAGTAAAATAGAATTTCAAGCCAGCACTTTCGACAGAAGTGGAGGGCAGCGCTCAACGTGACTTTGTTTTTATGCTTCGACGTCTTAAACTGGTCATGTAACTTGATCACGCCGGCGTGATCGGCGACCCCGAAGAGTTAAATGACAATATCCTGGCCGGACTACTGTTGTCAGTGATATAAGTATTTGAAATGAACATGATTTCTTAATGTCTAGTGTCATATCAGGGCCATTTTATGATTAATTTAAATACATTTCTTACATACAGCTCCTTTAACTGATGCTGGTTGGTCACATAATAATGACAACATGGTGAATGTAGTAGGCCTATGTCCTGATTACATTCATACTACACACACACTCATACTATATAGAACATATTTTTTTAGCGGTTGTGAATTACTTATTCAAAATAAGAACCTACTCAAGAGATTATGTGATTTCGGACAGCCATAGCTGCATCCAAAAGCTGAAAAATTATGCCTTCACAAGTGTAGGAAGGAAACGAGGCAATCCCGAATCCAATGATTATACCACATTCTGTCTGCTGAGATACCTTCATCCAATGGATTTTTGGAGGCAGTATAGATGTATTCTTTGTTGCCCATATACCATTATCCTGTGCTGAAAGTTGTGGTTGGTTGTCAGTTTGTGTGTAAATGTGTGAGTTTGAATGTCATTCAACTTTTGATTTCAGTTCTAGCGCAAAATTAGTATTGTAGTAATTAAATATGTGCTTAGTTATCACCAAAGCTTGCTCTGTTTTGTTGTAGATGATTAGACTGTTATGCTTCCTCAGAACTCCTGTCTGAAATCAGTTTTGTGAGATACGTTTGTGTGCAAACACTGCCTTATAGTGTAGAGGCAACAAGTCAGCTGCCTAAGCTTTTGGACGCATCCATAAACATGCAATTAATTAGTGCACCTTAAAGGAATCAACATTCAGATGAATTGTGATTTGGCATCCTAGATCTTAAATTATTTTGGTTACATTTTGGTTCTCCTTCAATGAAATTCAGTTTTGCCTGATGAATTGGTTGATGAATTTTTTTCTTCAGTTGTGCTTGATGCAATTGCAATTGTAGAATTAAAGGGATAGTTCACACAACAATTAAAATTATGTCATAATTTACTCGCCCATCAAGTTTTTCTTCACCTGTATGAGTTTCTTGGAGTGTTGGTAAGCAAACTGTGTTTTTTTTTTTCATACTATGGAAGTCAATGGGGACCAGCAATGGTTTGGTTACCAACATTCTTCAGAATATCTTCTTTTGTGTTCAACAGAAGAAAAAAACTCATACAGGTTTAGAAAACTTGAGGGCGAGTAAATAATGGCAATATTTTCATTTTTGGGTGAACTATCCCTTTAAAATGATTGTTAAAAAAGCCAGTGTTGTTCATTAACTAGATTGTAATAGTAAACATTTCTACCAAAATGTCATGCTGAATGCATTTTTAATTTAATGAACAATAATTAAACCTTTAATACTGTATGGCTATACCATAACAGACTTTGAGAGACTATCAGACTGGGTGTGTGATTGTAAATGTGATGTTTTGTAACGGTTAGTGATGTTATTTATTTATTTGTTTCCCTATCCGGCAACCAAAGCTTGTTAACCGACAAGATTATGTTAAATTAGAATTAAATTGAACTAGAATAAACAAGTGTCTGTGAGCCATTAAGAATAACAGAATCTGTTTTCCAGGGGTTTAGTTTTACATGCGCAAATATTCACTCATCGTCACATCACACACCTGCAGCTCTTCTGTGAACGGAGAAAAAAACAATATATATATATATATATATATATATATATATATATATATATATATATATATATAAAAGGATTAAATGTGCAAAATGTTTCAATTCAATCATTACGATATTAACAAAACAAAAGAAAATGTGCAAGTTGTAGGCTATATGGTGCTAAACAAGTTCAGAGTTCAAACAAGAAAATAATCCGTGACGGCAGATTGCAGCATCCTGTTTTTTCTCTTTATTTTTAAAAAGTACAATGTTTTGCTTTATTGTAAGTGAACACAAATAAAACTAAACCCTTTACAGGTTCAAATGATGACTTCCACTTATGACCATAAATGACGGAGTGTATGAAGTTGTTTCCTCCGTTATAAGGAAACAATTCAAGTGATCGCCTCACGCGCACTCACAATATATCAGTTCTAGCATTGTTAACTTGAAATCTTTGTTATTTGACCTAATTGTAACAAATTACAGTTACCAATTTCTTGTATCCTGATCAGAGGTGGGAGCAAGTCACACATGTTCAAGTCACAAGTAAGTCTCAAGTCCCATACCATCAAGTCTCAAGCAAGTCCAAGTCGCATGTACACGAAACCAAGTCAAGTCAATTCAGTGGTTCACTTCAAGCAAGTCAAGTCGAGTCCTGCTAAAGGTCAAGTCAAGTCCAAGTCAAGTTACAATACCAAACAGAAAAAAAGTTTATATTGGCCTCAACCTTATTTATTTTTGATTACCTTGATTACCTTTCTTATACATTTATATCGTAATATTATTAATATTCATATAATTTATTACAGCATGTATTTGTGATTATCAAAATTTGGAATTATTATTAATATAATAACAATTATATGAAAAATGTTGAAGATAAAACATTTGAAGGCAAATTCACAAATGTGATACATTAATTATATTGGTTTTATAGTAAATGTCATATGTTTAACTTTGCTTATATTTTTTTTATGGAATATCACCGGCAGACATTAACTTTCCCATTAATAGCCCATGGTTGACCCCTAAAATAGATTTCCAGGGGCATTTTTTTCTAACTATGTTCTAACCATTTTTTTTCTATCCATGCATTTACACTGCAATTACACACCATAAATAATGTTATGAGATTAATTATTTAAATATAATCATTTTAATATAGAAAAAAATAGATGCTAAAAAATAATAAATTATATTATTTTAATTATGAAATTAAAACCGCTAATAGGTGGCGCCAAATCAACGTCTTAATGTACGAGTCATAGAAGCATTCATTCAACCGATTCGTTCAAAGCGGTACATTCAATCTGGAACTAAGCAACTAGGTCACTGAATCACAAAAAAAAACAGATTTCCTCTTTTTCTGTGGTTTGTTTGAAACTACGGTCATTGGAGAAATAGAGCAAAAACAGAGAATATTTACAATATTACGTCTAAAATGTCACACAATATTCACTCTTCGTTTACTGGACTGTTGTATAAAATCATTATCACATTCGCAATCGCGCCAATATTCTGGAAATATTTTTTAATATCATATGTTATAAATATAAAAATATCTCATATAGGGACATTTTTTCCACATCTTGAATTTTGGGTGCATATTAATTCTGCTCACATTGCCCCCCAACCCCCTGATAACATCTGACCCTGCTTCAAGAGAAACATAAAACACGGCAAAACATCATTAACAGTTTTCTATGCTGTTTTTCGTCATTGGAAAGAGCGACATATTTGGCTTTAAAAGCGTGATTTGAAAGAAACTGTGGCAAATGTCTGCGTGAATTTATGCACGTTATACAAAACATATGCCACCATTAATTATCATTTTGAATCTATTGACAGCCTTAAGCTATATTTGAAAACATAATATTGTATAAAGAGGCATGCTGTTTTAACCACTATTCTCTCTAGATGTAACGTTTGTCAAATTCACTATAACAAACAGGTTAAACAAGCCATAGCTTACTTTTAGACGTGGTGAATGAAGTTCGAGGTTGTGATGGCCGTGTCCGATATCCCTTGCCAGTTATTATGTATACAGCAAATCTTCTTGTATGAATATGGTCAATTTCTAGTGTTTATATCCAAAAAGAAAAGATGCTGGGAGATGTTTTTGAATTTAGCGCACTCACTGAGGTGTATGTTTTTTCTGTGCTCTGTGCGTCACGCAATCGCGCAGAATCTGATGACTGGCGTCAATGGTTCCGTTGCTTTCATTTTGTTCATCAATATATCTTGCGATGATTTATATAAAAATGTATATGAAGTCATTTTCGAGTCATACAGTTCAAGTCAAGTCAAGTCTCGAGTCATTGGATCTCAAGTCAAAGTCAAGTCATTTTCTTAATTTAGTCAAGCAAGTCTCAAGTCCTTAAATTTGCGACTCGAGTCAGACTCGAGTCAAGTCATGTGACTCGAGTCCCCCATCTCTGATCCTGATTACGTATCGCTGTTTCACAAGTTCACACTTACATACAATTAGAGGGAGTAAGTCTAATGCGTATTTGGCGTGCTGTCCGGGGGAGGGCTCCAAACTCGGGGTTCAGCCCGGGTTGGGCCAGATTTTCAAAACAAGAAGGATAGCTGGGCCAGTCATTTCAGCAGTGAAGCAGCTCGTAATGACACATTTTAAAACCAACACAAACAAATGTATTGAAAAACATGTAAGGTTTATTAATTGTTTCTCTTTTAACTTTGGTCAGTTTGCACAGCAAAAGGTTCATAAAAAAACAATAAAAGAGCTAACTGAACAGTATCTGAGGTAGCCCCTACTTTTTCCACTTACAAAAGAAAAAAACTGACCTCTTGCCTAGTCCTACCTAGGCTACATATATGACCTATCTGATCACAAAGTGCATAAAACAAAAAGAGTGCACAGTAGTAGGCTATTAGCAATAATATTAAGTTCTCTTTTGAAACAAAATCAACATCTTGCTCACATTTGACCCAGGAACATCTCAAAGTGCATAAAATAAAAAGTGCACAGTATTCACAACTAACACATGCATACAAGGTGTACTACTGCACACTGAGGGAACATATTTTAAATTACCACATGTGTGATTAGGCATGCCTTTGTTACACATCCCACATTATATTGATGTAGGCTACAGTTACCCTGCTGACTTAGTGGGAGAAGTGATATTTTTTTGTTTTGAAAGAGAGCATTGACTTTAGGCTTGTAAGTTGTCAATGCAATCCGAAGGCATTAGTGGAGAGTACGGTCAGTCAGGGAGCAACGAGAGTTGCTTTTTATGGAGTTCATGTGTGAAAAACTTGAGTCGCATGTGTGTGTTGATCCAAACATACTGAGCATGATGAATGCTACTTTCTTAATGTTAGGGACCTGATGTACGTTGACATCAGTCCAAAACATTGCAGGCCCGTTAGTGCAAAGCTCCTGTGCCATGGTTACAGATGACTGCATGTCAACAAGTTTGAGTGTTAATTTTCCCTCGTCAATGGAAGGGACCACTTGCCTTGCTCTGGCGGATAAGTCCCCTTCTATTGCAACAGTGAATGGGTCTCTGACAAAAACGGCCACCTCTGTGGGCAGAACAAGTCCATCCAATCGACCAGCAAAGTTCTTTTTCAGCCTCGCAATGAAATCTGTCATCACATCCGTGATTTGTGCGGGGGATTAGATGTGTTTGCGGAGTGTTGGAAAATGCAGCATTCGGCCTGTGCTCAAATCAGTTGCGAAAAGGTCCAGTTTAACTTGTAATGCGCACATCTGTTCCACAAGGTCGATGACAGTCTTGTCTCTGCCTTGTAGTCCCAAATTGAGATCATTCAGGTGTTTGAAAATGTCGCTCAGAAAGCAGGCATCGGCCATGAAGTTGTCGTCCAGTATTCGACTAAAGTGCGTTTCTGACGATTATTGCTTGCTGCTGCGAAGGAAAGTTATGTATCTCCTCTCTGAGACCACAGAAACGCTCCATTGCTTTGCCTTTGGACAGCCAACTCATTATGAAAAAGAAGGTCGTGGTACTCAGCAAACATTTCTGACAGCAGCATGTGGAATAACCGGTGTTGGAGGCTTGATGTGGAGCAAATAAAATTAATTGTAGCCATCACGCTGTCCATTGTCGTTTTGGGCGCCCCGCTTAGTTTTGCGCACAACACCGCCTGATGCCAACGCAGTGTAAGGGGATCAACTGAGGTGCAACAGCAGATCAACGTGCTGCCAAACCATTAATTTTCCCTGTCATGGATGGAGCCCCATCTGTCACAAGCATGCACATACGCTTCATATCCAGACCATATTTTTTTAAAAAATCGGGAATTTTCCAAAAGACTATATTGCCAGTTGTGTGTCCTTCTAACGGCAGTTGGCCAAGCAGCTCCTCTCGGAAGCACTTGCTGTAAAAAAAACAACCTGACATATATGTACAACTGAGTAGTATCGGTTTTGTCTGTGGACTCATCTACTACTATAGACATAGTATCAGCCTTCATCAGGTCTCCTAACAGCGTTTCATACACATCTGCAGCAAGAATTTCAACCCTACGAATGTTGGAAGTATCTGAAAGGGGTACGTTTTTTATAGCAGATGCCATGCTCGTTTTAATTTTATCGCCATTTATCACCTCATCCACTACGACCAGCATACAGGTTTCAGAGTCTGTGAATGGCCTTTTCTTTTTTGCCAATATCCAGGAAACACGAAGGGATGCTGCGGTAGCTCTCTCTTGGGCTGTGAATGATCGCACCATGGTAGTACTACTCCGGTTGTAAGATGCAATCAAACTCTGAACTTTTGCAGCACTCTCTTGAGATCCCTCGGGAAAATTGGTGCGGAAAGTCTGGTGTTTCTCAACCTGGTGCCACCGCACATTGTAATCTTTAAGTACTGCGACGCACTCATTACAAATTAAACACATCGGTTTGGTGTTTGGATGTGGCGGTAAAATAAACAAGTATTTTTCAGTCCAGGCAGGGTTAAACTGACGGTTTTCATTGGCAATTTTACGTTTCAGTGTTGAGAAAGACATATTGATAGTAATCTAGGCTACTACCGGTACGCTCTGCATTGTTTGCGTGTTGCTAGGCTATGTGGTCTGTACTACTGTATGAATTTGTTGGAATGTGTGTTTTTGGCGGGACCACGGGCTGGACCACTCGGAGGTTGCTTCCGGGCCGCTTGTGGCCCGCAGGCCGCCAATTGAATAGCCCGGCTGTAAGTTCATCTTCGGAACACAAATGAAGATATTTTTGATGAAATCCGATGTCTTTCTTTACCAGCCATAGGGAGCAACATCATTGCAACTTTCGAAGCCCAGAAAGGTAGTAAAGACATCGTTAAAATGGTCCATGTGACTACAGTGGTTCAACCTTAATGTTATGAAGCGATGAGAATACATTTTTTGTGCAAAAAAAGACAAAAATAATGATTTTATTCAACAATCTCTTCTCTTCCATGTCAGTCGTAGTAAACACTGTGCAGACTTCCAGCTTCTATGTCAGAACGCTGGCCCCTTAATTTTTTTTATTTTAATTTATCCTGAAAAAGTACTTTTTAAACTGTTTAACCGATAGTATTAATCTGTCAAAATTCTGTCGGTTACCGGTTAACCAATAAATTATGAGCGTCCCTAGTAACGGTAATCCCTGAGTGACATTCTTAACACAATCACGTGGGAAGTTGAAAAATTAGAAGATGAAGTATTAAAGACTTGCTAGGATGTTACATTGACCTCAGATTCAGTACAATTGCCAGTTCTCTTGGTAAATCTCTTTTAGTTTTAATTTCTGTGCTTTAGAGTTGTTGAGATCAGTTGTGACATGCAATTTATTCATTGACCTCTCACCTTTAAATTCAGTTTAAAACTGCACTTAAGATAAAGAAGAATCCACTGAAACTAATTATGCAATGTAAGCCAGGCTGAAGATACTTGAGTGTGAATGGGAATGATGTGTAGCGCTTCAGTGGACACAGTCATACATTTCTATTCAGTATTAAGTTGATTCCCATTACAATATGAATTTATATAGCTTTTCTACAGGACAGTTAAAGCAGAACTAAGTAACTTTTTTACCTTAACCAAACAGCTTTGGAGTCATTGTAATGTTTATATTACTGATTTTGTGTTGAATGGTGGTCGTCTCGCACCCCCCTAGTGCCTGTGAGCCGCAAAACCACCCTTGCAACTTTGGGCCGGCAAGTATCGTGTGATATCAGGTCTCGCGAGGTAACGAATTGCTTTACGGCACTGCACGCGTACACGCCCCCATCCAGGATACGGCTAGCTATAAGAACAACTATCGTCTAGAGCCCGACCGATATATCGGCGGGCTGATATTATCGGCCGATTTTAGGCATTTTCCTAACTATCGGTATCGGCATTTATAATGGCCGATAAATGAATATTTTAAAAAATGCGGGTACGGTGATTCATGTAAGGGTGGCGCTGCCAATAAAGCACCTAAAAGCTGTCACAAGAACTGGCAAAAATAATGATTATGAATACAACAAATATAGCAAGGAGACATTTTAATTGTTTATTAATAAACAAGTGTTTTCAGTCAGTGTCAGCCAAAGATGAAGTTGACGATGCTGACTCGCGATCTTCAGTGAGCGCGCGCCAGAGAGAAATGCACATTTCATACGATTACATGAGTCTGTCTGTCTTTCGTTTTGAATTGTTCTGTTTAAAAGTAGACATTTCAATATAGATATATTTCAATTCTCAGGTCTATACGCTGAATTTCGGTTCATGAGACGAGCTCCAGTTCACTTGCAGGCGCCTCCGTGTCGAGATTATCTATCGTCTGCTAAATTTACTTCTTATAAATTAAACCCAGGCAAATGGCTGATGAAACATTGATTAAAATTAAGATACAATTAATACAAAACGAAATTCACTTTGAAACGAAAGGTTTTGTGCTTTCTGTTTGATGTCTATGTGAAAGTTTCAAAGCATTAGTGCCGCTTTCAGAGCGCTCACGTCCGTAGTGCTGAACTGTCGCGTCTGTAACATTGTTTTTTCCTCATAAATGCAAACACGAAAAATAAAATAAAATAAAATAAAATGAATATTTTTTATGTAGCCTGTGGAGACTGAGAGCCAACCCTTCTTCATCCGGTGGGTAGTAGCCTACTTGTGATTTGCGCAGTGTAATTCACAGAATTGATTTCTCTGCTACAAGCCTCTGTCGCGTATTGTGTGAGCTTGTGACTATTGCAAGCGCGCAGCTGAGAAGTCCTGATTATATTGTCTGCTATATTTAGGCCTTCTTCTTATTTATTAAGAAGAAGGCCTAACCAATTAATTTCATCAATTGGTTGATGAAACATTGATTAAAATGCGTGGCGCGAGCGATATCCGACAGTAAATTGATTCTGCTTTGTCTAGGGTAAACAGCTGTTGCGACGCGAGCAGTAACGGCCGCGTCCGGTGTAGACACCGTGTTAAAGCTCATTCTGCCTGATAACGCTACGTTACAACATCAAGCAATATTCCAAAAATGTATATAATTATAACACTTTATATAGGGCCATTTTGCATTAAGAGTAGCCTAGTTTCACGTTTAGTACATTTTGCTTACTAATTATTTAAAATAGTATAAAAGTACTGTACATATGTAATTAAAAACGTTTTCATTATGATATTATTCATTTTACTTTAGTAAAAAGATCTGAGTTCTTCCTCTACTGGTAGAGATTAGAGGAATTAAGAGTAAAAATAGAAGATAATAAGGTTTTGTCAGTGACACTTTTTATATATTTATTGATACAAGTTATGACTAAATTAAAAGACAAAGTCGTCGTTAGTGAAGATTATGCAACAGTATTTAGAATATAATATAATATAATATAACATGCAATGCAAACTAGTTTGGTTACAGCTCAGCTGTATAATTCTCATTCTATCATTCCCCCTGCCTCCATTACATATCTGTGTCACACAAGTGTTTGATTACCACATTTGAGTGATCATTGCAAAACGTGTTTATAAAATATATTTATTCTGTTTATAGCTACTGTGTAAAGTACCCATCAAAAGTTTGTACACACCAATAGGAAAGTGTCCAAACTTTTGACTGGTATACTGTACTATAATACACATAAATAATATTGCTACTGTATTATAATATACACATAAATAATATCGGCCGATATATCGGTATCAGGCTTTTTTTACTCCCTAATATCGGCATCGGCCCCCAAAAATCCATATCGGTCGGGCTCTACTATCGTCCCATGGCAAAGCTGGCATATAAGAAGCAGAAAGCTAGAAAAGCATTGTCAGAGGAACAGAGAAAGAGGAAATGGCAGACTGAACGAGCGAGGAGTCAGACACGAGTAAACATCGGACCTGCGTTTTCAGAATGGCGAAAAAAAACGATGAAAGTGCGGTCGGAAGAGTCTAGAAAAAGGTAACGAGAATCTGACAGCACGAGGAACCGGACAAGATCGATTATCATGAGAACAGTTGTCAATATCTCACGTAATTATCAGGACATAAATAAGCCTACATGTTGTAAATAGTGTAAATGAGCGCAATTTGCAAACTATTATGATAAATTGCAATAATCATGTCTAACAACATCATAACGAACATTGTTACGAAATCAGGGCTCTCAAGTGTCACGCATTGAGCGTGACAGTCACTCATTTCGGTCTTTTGTCACGCTCTCCCGCCACACATTGTATTTCTCACGCTGAAAAACTATTTGTAATATATTTAATATGCCACAACTCTGGCCGCGCCGCTCTCACTGTGGAACCGGCTGGAATCAAGCGCGTCTCCTCTGGTGTTGTTCGTCGAGCTACACAATAGCCAATCAGAAAATAGCACTATTGTATCTGGGTAAGATTTAACGCAACAACCAATGACAAAAATGTATCTGTCGGCTGGATGTCACTCTTGCCTGTCTTCAAAACTTGAGAGCCCTGCGAAATAATGCGACGTACATGATACACTTTATTGGTGTCATCTGGCATTTAGGCTCAGGTAAGCCTAATGCGGTAGGCTACTTTATTATTATGAAGTGCAGACGCCGTGAGTGCAGATACGCTCTGCGTGAGTGGTGTTTACGACAGTAACGTTACATACAAGTACTCTACAGCGACTCTAGAGATCGCTGTTTGACAAAAACAGAAATCCTGCATAGTGCCGCTTTAAAGTGAGTATTTTACTATGACCTCAAATGACCTGATGATGTAATGTCCTGTAGATCTGTAGATTCTAGGGATGCACCGAAATGAAAATTCTTGGCCGAAGCCGAATAATAATGAAACGGTTGGCTGAAGGCCGAATACAGAACGGGGTGTTTCACATATTTTCCATTTTGGCAATTTTTTCACCATTGCATTTAATTAAATAGTAAAATTATTCTTTTTTAATATTTTGTCTTGCTTTTCAGAGAAAAAAAATCAAATTGCAAAAATACAATTTATTTAACACTTTTTTAACATTCCAGCAGATATTATTTAAACAAAGCACAATATAACTTAAAATAAATAAATTAGTAAAATAAAAAATATATTTGTATTTAACCATCTTTGAAGCCCCCCTTCTTGAATAGCCTATGTTAGGCCTATAACTGACTGCTGAAAAAATGTAACCAAAAAAGTGCATTGAAAAGCACAAAAAAAATGTGGATGAACCCACAACTGTGAATAACTGAATAATATTCAGTTATTATTATTATACAATGAAGTGAATAACTGTCCTAGACATAAGCCTACTTTTGCGGTTCACATACACTTTATTGTGGGCGTTGACAGGTTTGCATGGATTGCCTCAGATCATTTAGGTTTCAATATAGCGCGCGCTCTCCGTGGTGATTAGCAGATAAGGAGTTGCCATGAGAACCTCTGACATGTCGCTCTTTTCATACAGATTACATAAACAGAGAATATTTGTTTTCGTTTTGAATGAGATCATTTAAAAGTAGACAATTCAATGATTATAAAGCTATATTGCCTTTGCCTGTGTGACTAGTATTGGCTGAGTTTTGTTTACGTTTAGAGACGTGCTCCAGAAAAAAAGTTAACGGAGACAGAGAGGCAGAAAGCACACCCTGTTTGTTTTCTTTATTTTACAAAAGCACAGTTTTGTTTCGATTGTAAGTGGACACAAATAGACATTTATATAGAATAGAATAGTTTATTTTTTCATATTTCTTAAGTCTGCATTTAAGTGACCACAAATGACGGAGTATTTAAGTCTATTTTGCTGCTATGTGAAAAAAATCCAGCAAAACGCGGCGTCGCGTTTGTCTACTACAGAGGGTTAAAAGACGCTTTAGTGCTGCACGTATAACATCTGCCACAGATGCATCAGTTGAGCTTCTCTTTTGTTATCTGCCCAAAGGGGGCATGTTGGCTGTATTTATAAAGCGCGCCTCTCACTCTACTCTGGTTACTATTTGATCGCGTCATCAAAAAGGTCATTGTTCGGTCAAATTTATTCAGTCTTTTTACTTATTCGGCTTATACTTTTACTTATAATAATTATTTATTAATTATAATAATTTCGGTTGCCGAACATTCGGTGCATCCCTAGTAAATTCTTTATCAATGTCATCACCACAGGTTAGATATAAATCTGTAACTAGCTAAACAAACAGACAGTCATATCTCTGTTCTAGTTCATTGGGTGAATCCATTGGTTAAAAAAATCCAGGCTGGTTTATGCTGGTTAGTGCTGGTGAAGTTGGTCGATCAGCACACCCAATTCACATCCTGTAGAGCAGCAAACCAGCAATCAGCATTCCATGTCTAAGCATGCAAAACATACAGTACTTTATAATGGTGTTTTTTAGGAGTGCTATTTACTAGTACATCCTGACAAGTATATGAGCTAGGGGTGGGAATCTCTTGGCCATGATTCGATTTGATTCCGATCCAGAGGGCTGCGATGCTAAATCGATTATCGATGCATCATTTTGTGTGTGTGTGTGTGTGTGTGTGTGTGTGTGTGTGTGTGTGTGTGTGTGTGTGTGACTATTTGGTACTTTTAAGGCAAAGTATTTATAATGACCCGTAAAGAATTTACTTCCAATATATTTTATTAATAAAACAAATTGAAGTGATTTGGCAACTCAACTGTAAGGTTACATTTGCCAACATATGTCCCAACATTGCAAAGAACCAACAGGAAAATAAATGTGTGCCTGTACTAGCAGCATACTTGTAGTAAATTAACACAAACTTCAGCATATTCTGAATCTCTAACATAAAATAGTAGACTTATAACCATCATCATCCTGTTATGTGCAATGGAGCAAAACTGTATAATCCTTCAGACAAAAAAAAAATAGAATCACAAGAAAAAAATCACAAACATCTTTCATACAATAATAATGTTTGTGGACTTACACATATTCTGAATAATTAGTGACATACAAAGCTACCCAATAAATAATAAAGAGTCTAAAACTTATGACTTGAAATTGTTGCTGTATAGCACAATCAAAAATAGTTTATACAAAAAAAAGTACATGATCATCTGCAGAGAGCACAGTCAAAATGTAACTTTTTGTGACACAGTGGCGGAGCCAGGCGGGAGCTAGGTGGTGCTGTAGCTCCCCCTATAATAGCCATAGCACCCGCCCAGCACCCCCATGAAATGTCTGTAATTTTTTATATTTATATTTTAATGTCATGTTTGAATAGTCTTTTTCATGTTGTTAAAAATGGGTATCAAATATTAATTAAAAAATATATATTTAGTCTAAAACATGAGGCCCAAACAGGCGATCTTCTTTGGCCAATGGACGCAGCGCCCGATGAACGTTTGCAAACATCCCAAAGCTCCCGTATATTTATAGCGGCTCCCTGATGGCCGCAAATTAGTTCAAATCTCCCGGAATCTAGAGCTTGTGAGGTCGTCATGTAAGACAACCCAAACCCCCCCAAACCCAAATTTTTGACATTTGTGAATCGATTCAGAATCGTCCGCATCGCGATGCATATAAGAATCGATCACCCCCCCCCCCCCCCCCCCACCCCTAATATGACCTAATGTGAATCTTAGAATCTTTCAATTGTTGAATAATTAAAATGGATCACCAAATTGCCTTTTTCAGCCGTGCTAAACATGTTTCTTCAATAGTCATACTGACAAATTCTTTTGATAAATTCTAAGAAGTTCTACGAAAAATGATCCTAAGTTCAATTCTTGAAAAATTCTTAAGAATTTCACAAACATTTTTTACTTAAGAAGAAAATGAAAGGTGTTGGTGTAGTCGGGTACCTCAAAGCTCGTCTATTGAGCTGCCAGACGATTACCGTAGATTTCATAATAAGCGCACAAACTATTTTCATTGCGACTGGGTTGGCGGGAGTTAATCACTCACAGTCGAGTTTTTTATGCACCGTGTCTCAAGATGCAGCAATCTTTCCCATTCATTTGCGCTCCATCTTTCTTGCACTCTCTAGAGTGAACATGTCCTGTATCTGTGTGTGCTGTCTATCTTTAATGAGCACATCATTTACACACAAAGGATCGATCTGTGTCACTTAAGAGTACTCATCCAGATTCATGACACTAGTAATAATATGTATTATACTTAGCTAGCTAGTGTTATGTTTAATGCTTACAATTTGACACAACCCAGTAAATTCATTAAACATCTTACATTTAGGTATTTAAGACATTTACGAACATTCTTTTCGAGAATATGAATACTTAAATAAATAAGATCTTAAGTAACATCTTAAGAAAAAAAGAAAAGAACATTCTTAAGAAAAGTTTTCGGGAATACAAAATATTCTTATCTTTTTTCTTGAGTTAGAAAATAAGAAGAAATTGGCAATTGAGAATAATTTTTTACTTAAGAATGTTTTGTGAATCCGGCCCCTGGTGTGTAATGTCTGTGCATTGTACTACACTGTCAAAAAACCTTTAGAGGTGCAACAGCTTGAGATGCATTAAGAGCAGGGTCAATTTAAATTGAGAATACATTAGATTGGATATCTAAAAAACAACTTTACTCTTTGAAATTCTCACTGAACATTGCTTATATCAGAGGGTTTCAGCAAATGTTTAAATTTTCTCTGGGTGCTTATTAGCCATGTTAGGATACCAGGAAGGGATATGGAATACTACTTTCTTAACTATCTGTGAAGTACCTGTCCTTCCTCTTCCTGCTTTTTCTTTTATCATGCAAGATATGCCCTGTGGTTTTAGCCCCTACCATAAAGGCTCTGATGTTGTCAGGGTCACAATTAGCTCAATTGGATAAGCCTCTTTGCACAGGAGCAGTCTCGAGAGAGCTAACCAGAGCCTTTCCTCCATCTGCAGAGGTAGGGAGAGGGAGTCCCAGCAGCTTTGCGGTGGATGGCACTTGTAGAGGATCACTTCCATGTCATAGTCAGAAAGTGAAATTGCACCAGTACATATGTAGTGGTCACATCTCCAGCACAGCTACTTACTGCACTTATGAGACTACAGTGGAGTAGAATTTTAAAGATTGTCCCAAAGAAACACCTTCAACCACACTCATTCTTTGTCTCTCTGTTTCAGTCTGCTATCTAATGGCTAGTTCACCTCCCCAACAAACACCAACAAACTCCAAATCCCAACGGTTGTTTGGTTTTGTTGGATTAGTACGATAACCATATTAGTGTTTCTTAAGGCCATGACTGTTTCCCAAATTTCTCAATCCAATAGCCAACTTTAAATTCTAGAGTTGCCACAAATCTATCAGACATCCACATCACTCCTTCTGACCTCATAAGCGTGGCACACCTCTTGACTGTAGAAAGGAAGGAGCTTGATCTCTGACAAGCTTATCCTTCCATCAGGTGCCATTGGAGATCAGTCAATGACTACCCAACCTGATTGGTTCAAAGTATTCAATTCCCTCCCCATCTGAGAAAAGGGAAAAGGATTTGGTCAAGTAGCAAACTGGTGGAGGCGCACACCGAGACGCTACGCTGTGTGAAGCTAGGGAAAATGGTGGTAAGTTGATATTTTAATGAATTTGGATTACTCTGCTGCCGTGTGCTTTGGAGTATTTCTCAATCTCAAATGAGTGGGGACTTCTTACTAACTTATTTGTTCTCTCTGAACTGTCACTTTCATGTAAAACCCCCAACTAGAAGGTCGGAAAATCTAAAGGAAAGGAATGGGACTATTGGTTCTGTGCAGATGATTGAGGCCAATGCTTGCTACTAAGGAATCAAGAGCGAGCTGTAGGGGTTCTCTGAGTCAGAGATCAGCACGCCAAACTCAGGGAAACAGTCTGTAGTGATGCAGGGACTATGTAGGGCAGGGTGTTTGAGCTGGCTTACAAGAATAACAGTAAGCTCATTATTCTAAGGCATGAACTCCATCTCTGTGCAAGGAGAGAGAGAAGGAAAGAACTACACAGTGAGAGGCAATAAAAAATGGCAAACGTTGGGAAGTGACATCTTCCTTGAAGTGGATGTGCCAGATCTTTGAGTGCTGACACAAGTGTGAATTTGAAGAGCTGCATTTGAGTTCTGGTGGACGTAATTGAGTAAATCAGCTTTGTGGAACTTTAACTTGCCAAGGTTTGGAAGAGGTGGTGTAGCAAAGACGGATTATCAACAATATATTGTGACTACACAGACCAGATTCTTTTTGTCCTGAAGACGCTGGGGACGGTCTACACATGATGTGACAAATGGCAAATGCTTCTGGTTTGTGAGGCATGGTGTATGTTAAAGCAGAAGTAATGTCTACTGAAGTAAGCTTTTACAATGCTCATGGTACTTTTCATGGTAGAATACAGATACCACTGCTTGTTGGCTGGGAAATTGGGAGCAGGATGATGCAATGTTAGCGGCAGTAATCAGACTTCTGCAATATTATGTTTCTATGCTGTATTGTAGGATACAGGTTTTTTTACCGTTTATTATAGTGCTGTTGTAATATTGCACTGAATTTGGCTGTTAAAGTTATTGATGCATAATGGCCATATTTTTCGTCTTTAAACTACAGCTTGGTCTTACTGTTTCTTCTGTACTGATGGTACAATCACAGTTAAATAACTATTTTGCACATTTCAAATGAATCATATGATGATGGTTTACCTAAATGAATCCAATCCAGTTTTGTTTTGTACTGGTAAGAACGTATCAGTACAATAATACTTAATAATTCAGATAATTATTCTTTTAGGCATAATGACACAATTGAAATGTTACAGTTGGAAAACTTTACCTTTAAAAGTAATGCTTTACTATGTAAAACTACTTATGTTACAATGATAATGCAAGGAGAATATTTGTTAATTTATTAATATTTGCACGATGTATATGTTAAATATATCTGATTATCAAAATTTAACATCACAACAAAATAGTATGCATTTTATGGTATTATGTAGTCTACATTTTGCAACAGCAAAGAGCAATATCAAACAGCAATAAAATCAATGTGTGTTTTAAATGTCATTTACACACTTGATGTTAATGTCTGTATGTAACCAACCAGATATAGATTTCTGAACTAAAAACTGAAATGCTTCTGTCTAGAGGGGAGTCAGGTGATTTACTTCAGTGGAAAACTAACTGACAGATGTTAAGCTAAGAAGCTGATAGAAGCTGTCTGTTTGCCTTTTTTTTGTTGCCTTTTTTGGTGGTGGCTTTTATGCTTTTATGTAACACTGTCCTTTTTTTGAAAAGTTAAATGTGTGTATAAAGAAAAGTAATATTGATTACTAATATTATACTTTAAAGGGATAATTGATCCAAAAATGAATATTCTGTCATCATTTAGGCTAGTCACCCTCATGTTGTTCTAGTCCTATATGACTTCCAGTCTTGTGTAGAATGCAAAAAAATATATTTTTAAGATGAAAGATGAATGAAATATATTTATAATCTTCAAATCCAGTAAGTTCTTAATCACTGCAGCCAAATCGAGTCTGTGAGTTTAACACTTGAATTTATCATTCCAATTAATTAATTAAATGAATTGCGATTTTAATTTTGAACTATGGATGGACACATTGATACTGCAGTATTGATATGTCAAGCTATTTATTTGGTATAAAATCTGAATAAAAATTACATTAATGCAAAGCGTGTGTTTCTACATCACTTTCAGACACTTTCAGTTCTTTTTTTAAAGTTTGTGTTAAAACACCCCTGATATATTTAGCTGGCCTGTGTCACATGATTGTAAGAAGAGAGCATACTCACACTCAAACTCACTACCTGTAGAAAAAAATACATCAAGATGCCATGATACATGGTATTTTATTTTATTTTAATCATATTTATCTTATAATAAGTTACTTTATTTAATCACAATATTTATTTTTACATCTATTGGTATTTGATACACACATTTTTGTGCCATGTAGATGATGTGATTTGCCTGAAAGCGTAATGATATAGCCTACAATATAATAGATTTCTATCACAAATGTCCTTTTTGAAACTTAGATTCATTCCCCATTCATTGTAATTGCATGAAACAAAAAATGGCATGTACATTCTTTAAAATATATAATATTTTTTGTGTTTCAAGGAAGAAAGAATGTTATACAGGTGTGGATTGACATGAGGGTGAGAAAGTGATGACCGAAAGTTAATTTTTGTTGAACTATTCCTTTAAGAGAGCTGTAAGAATATGAAAGTGCGAGTAAATGAATGTTGTACATGTAACTTTATAAGTTCTTTCTTGTATATACAAGTGTGTGTCCTCTCACTGTGCTGTCCTCAGGAGATATGGATGGTCACTGGTGGGACCATGCGTCTTGGCATAGCGAGGCTGCCTCAATGTCTATGGTGAGGCTTATGACCCTCTCACCCCATTTCCCCTCGTTTAATTCACCTCTGCATGTTTTGTTTCTTCTCCTTTTTTATATCATCCATAACTTTTAGGCAACATTCAAAGGGGGAAAAGAAAAACAAATGAGCAGGCATATTTTTTGGACGCCAGTTATGCCCTGTCTGAGAGGCAAAAGACAGTGGTGCGATTTTTGGAGCGCTCCCACGACGAAGACGTGGAGTGGTGCGAGCCGCAGGTCAAAGATTCAGGCGTTGACACGTGCAGTAGCACCACGCTAAACGAGGAGCATAGCCATAGCGACAAGGTACTGGGACGACGCTTCCTGTGACTGACCTGCTCGACACGCTCACTGTCTGTTTCCGCCCCTAGAGGGTTTTCTACTCTAACTGTGCCTCTCAGGAGAGAGGAGAACCCTCTTGTTTGCTTGGCTCCACTGTCTTCTGGCTGCAAAGTCGTAGCGCATCCTAACACACAGAAAGATGAATGACAAACTTCCTGACACTGTTTGCTCCATATGCTGCATGCTTCTCGATGCGGACAGACGCCCCCATTCTGATTGCAAACCTGTTTTTCCTCACTTGGTCACGTTACCTTCTCACACTGTTTCCTCCTTTGGGATTTTCCTGACATGGTTTTTTCCACACAATCCTTCAGTCTCAGCTTAAACACAAGGATAGACTAGTGTGGGAATCAATCTTGCACTAAGCAGTTGTTTTTCTTTTCCCCTTTTCACTGTCTCATTCTTCATGCTGCCCTTTCCTGTCCTGTCTTTTGTTTTTGTTTGTTCACCATGTCTTTCACAGTAGTGGATAGAAGTAGCGTGCTACATCCATACTGCTTGAGGGTGTGAGAGCAGTTTACTTTGCTTTTGTTTTTGGTTGATGGATTGATCTTGATAAGTGATTCTCAACTGGTTTTGCTTTAACTGGTTAAAAATGTCTTAAATTATTTTAACACAATGGACCAGATTTACTATTAGTTTGCACCAGCGCAAACCCTCTTTTGGCGTTAAACTACCTTCGGGATTTACTAAAGACACGCAGTGAAAAATTAGCGCTAAAAAGGCGTGGACAGGGTTATTTTTGCGGCTTACCTTATTGCATATTCATTTGTAAGAGTTTCCCTTTCAAACACAAAATTTATGGGAGAAGAGTATTTACATGAATTATACAAGGTGATTTATAAAAGTTTGCGCTAGTCAATTTACTGTTATTTGCACCATTATTTAACGCCCAAAAAAGCTTTTTAACCAGACTCTAATTTGCGCTGCTCTTCGTAGATTGCGTTGGTCATTATGGAAATTATCCGGCTGCATCTGTGTTCTTTAATTTGTGCATCGTCAGTAGATCACGCGCAGAACTTTCCACTCCCATCAGCATTTTTTGGAATAGAAATCTGACACTAATTTACCCTGTTTAGTAAATCTGGCCCTAAGTCTGAACCATATGCGATGGATGAAGCAACAAGCATGTAAATTTGAGTTTTGTCTCAAATTCTAACCACAACAAGTAATGAGACTTTTTGTTAATGGTTTGGTTTTTATTTGTGGTGTATTGCAATTAAAGACAGTAAATCCTTTTTTGTCCAAAATTCCCCTCTATATATATATTAAACATTAAATATCTTCTGACAGTTTTGCATTTAGGTTGAACAGACAATTTGCTTGTCGCTGTAACACTCTTGTGTAATAACAACCTGTCCATGTTAGAATCTGTCTAAATTTTACTTTTACCAAGTGAGTGAAGAATTTATGCTAAAAACGACAAATTTGTGCAAAAACATCGGTTTAATTGAATGTCCAGCCTTTTATGTAAAAAAAAATATATATATTCTCTCTCTCTCTCTCTCTCTCTCTCTCTCTCTCTCTCTCTCTCTCTCTCTCTCTCTCTCTCTCTCTCTCTCTATATATATATATATATATATATATATATACATATACACACACACACACACACATATACATATATATATATTTTTCCATTTTATTGTTTGAATTGAAAGGGGGCTGTCTGCATCCCTTTCTACAAACCAAGCCAACTACAGGTTGTGTGCATTTCATATTGTTTTTACTCAAATGGATAGTTCTGCGCCATTATTATGATTGGCTTAGTCACATTCTAACATGTAAAATGCTGTATAAACACACACCACACATTACATCAATATTACTGTTCAACTCTGCTTAGTGTTGTGCCTATAGTTGTTCTAAAATCACTGTAAACCACTGCTTCTTGGGGCTTATTGCTTTAATATATTAATACCTGCCCTATCAGAACAGTGTTGTGATCCACCAGTTGAGAACTGCTGATCTAGTTCAATACTGTGAGTTTCTGTCCAGAGAATAGTGTGCTTGAATACCTCTAACCCTGTCCTGTCTATTGTGTCTGTACTTGATGAACGCACAAACCAACCCCTACAGGGTGTAAAAATATAAAGACAATTACTTTCATGCTGTTAGCAAATGCCAAGATTCTGTCATCATTTACTATGTCGTTCCAGACTTGTATGACTTTTTTTCCTCTGTGGAACACAACAGAAGATGTACTGCAGGATGCTTTTATTCATAATGGGGACTGAGGCTGTCAGGCTCAAACAATGGCAAACACATGTACTGTACCACAAAGTGGTCTATACAAATCACGTTATATTTTCAAAGTTTTCTGAAGCCAAACAATAGCTTTGAGTGAGGAACAAGTCACTTATTTTTACAAAGTCTGTAAAAATATGGCCTAATGTAAATGTTAATCACTGATTATCCTCACCTTCCTAGCACCTTTTAAGTCAAATTCAATTCAAATGTGGTGCAAATTTTAACACCAGTGTCAAGATACTAAAAAAAGAAAGAACAAAAATTGATATTATGTAATTTACATCAAATGTGGCATTTTATGTCTTGATGCACCATTTGAGAACTACAGAGGATGGGAACTCTTTAAGGCTTTTATTGATTTGATTGGTTTATGACATGAGAGTAAGAAAATGATGACAGGATCTTCAATTTTGTGTGAATTATTTATTTAAATACTGTACATATTATGGTGTTTATTGCTTTTATAAATTCCTCATGAAAAGACTTAAAAAAATATCCTTTTAAAGTCAACATGAAATGTGTGTTCCTGGTCTTATCATTTGCGCATGTTAATCCAAAGAATAAAAATAGATGGATAACTCCATTCTGGTCTATAAGGGCCACTTTTGTCATGACTTGATCAATCCTCAACAGATACAATCAAATACCATCCTACATTTTTGTTGTTGAATATCTTGTTTCATTAGAATAAACGATTACAAAAGTAAAAAAGGTTATGTGAATGTATTTCATTTTGTCTTTAAAACAATGCCTTATTTTTAAGTAACACCTTGGGATGGTTTGTGTCTTCACAGCAAGTAAGAGTTCACCCTCCTCTAATTTCCCTGAGCCTGTATGTGTGTGTGTGTGTGTGTGTGTGTGTGTAATGTGCGGTGTGAATGCTTGTATAAAAACCAAAGGTACATTATCACTTTGACCCCATAGCACCCGGTGACATGGCAACCATCCAAAGATGGAGAGCGCCTAATAGGGCGGATAGTGCTAAACAAGCGGATGAAAGATGGCACAGTGCCCAGAGACACGGGGGCATTGCTGGGCCTCAAGGTAAGAGATTCCCAAACACTGTCAGAGTTCACCCATTAAAAGTCATGCTAATAACCCTCAACCTCAACCAATCATAAGAGAACTTCAGCAAATACTTGATCAGCTTCATACGCAATACTGCAGGTTTTACTTTATCTTAATGATTTGAATTTTGACATTTGTCACAATATTGTGGACTGGATTTTGCTTGAGATTATATTATAAAGTGTTTACTGATGGCCCATTACTCTTAAAACAGTACCCATTCCCACAAAAGGCACTATTTATGCTGATATAGTGCTTGAGTTACTAAAAGTTTGCCCAGTTTCAGCCATTATCTGGGTACATTTCTGTGAATAGGGAGCAGTTTCCCCAGGAAAACTGTATTTAGTATTAGTCTTGTGGGTGTGTTTGCTTTGTTGCCTGATTTGCATAGTTCCTTTAGTAAATGGGGTATACAGAAAATGCATGCAAATAAGTAACGCTATCAGTCCATTCATAGTAAACTCTCCCCACAGTATTGGCACACATAGTGTTGTAATGTTTTGATGCCTGATCATCATTTCTCTATGGTAGAGGTTAAACTTTCTGTAGTTAAAATCCAGATAAATAATCACCTTTCAGACCCTTTGTTCTGGAAAAATTGCAATTTCATGTAAAACATATTTTAAATAAATTTCATTGCCTTTTGTCTTTGTTGCAGGTTGTGGGAGGGAAGATGACAGAGTCTGGCAGACTTTGTGCTTTCATCACGAAGGTGAAGAGAGGAAGTCTAGCAGACACTGTCGGCCATCTACGACCAGGTGAACACTTCTGTACAAACCACAATTAAACATTTATTTCAGTACTTTAGCATCTTTGTCTACTATTTTAGAAGCTGCTGCCTCTACAGTCCTGCTGAATTTTGTGGTTCCATTGTATATATGACAAAAGAAGTTAAAAATCAAGCTTTTTATGTTTTTGTTATTTTTTTTTACTTTATACACACACACTAGGGATGTGCAAAGCAGCCGGTATTTGTATCTGTATTTGTATTTGTTGAGGGGGGAAAAGTATTTGTATTTGTATTCGAGTAAAATTCAAAATAGGCGTAAAAATCCTTTTTTTTTTTGCGTTACACTTCTAATTTACGTTATAAGTAAGTATTCTTTAATTAAATCCATTATAATAATTATGGATATGCAATATTGGTTGTTGTTTTTTCCATAAATCCAATAATGAACATGTAACAAGGAACGTCATTGAACAGAAAATAACATAACAGCCATTACTTCATCCATGGTTAAACCAACAACTAATAAAATACCATTGTGAACATTATGAACCCCACCACCAGAATAATACTTCAAAGAAAAGGGAAAACCCCCTTTTCTTGAGAATACTGAAGGCAAAAATGATCCTTAATTTTGCATTAATTTAAAACGCATTGCTGCACAGAGCAGACCTAGGCAATGCAGCTCGCGCGCCTATTGGTTAACCTTCGGCAACTGCTGCAGCCTATCAATGGACTATTCGTGACGTAAGCACCAATGAAGGCGTGGGCGCCCTCGTGCGTCACGTCCCGCCAGAATGGGCGTGGTTTAAGTCTACAGCCTGTGTCAGTCACCTCTTCCTGAACGTCACTCACTCTAACTCACTCATCCGGGCATGCACTGCGGTCTCATGAGGAAATGCAGCTTTTTGATATAAAGTTTTTCTTGTTCTCGAATACAAATATTTTTAAAGTATTTGTTTGAAATAAGTATTCGTAAAAAACACGTTATTTGTGCTCCGAATATCGTATTCGGGTTCGGCTCCACCCCTAACACACACACGCACACACGCACACTAAAATTAAAAGAAAAGAAAAGGTGTGTCACTGAGCCACAAGAAAGAATGCAAGAGCAATATATATATATATGTGTCTTGCACATTTTTTTTATATTTTGCCATGTCTAGTAATTGTTCAGTTAATTCTCATACTGTATTTTCAGTTTTGGAATATGTATCCTCTCTCCAAATTTGTCACTAAACTCAATAAAAATTATTTAAAGAAAAGGCTTATATTTACCTTTTAATAGTTTGTTTACATCTACCTTGTAAATATAGTTTTTTATTTAAAAGGTTACAATTACAACAATTCAAGTGCAGTCTTTCTTTGTAAAAACTAAAGTATATATTTTATTATACATATTTCAAAGTTAAGGATTCATTACTTTGGATATAGCCTAGGCTACAGCGCATCAACAGCGCATCTCTGCCGTTCATTCATTCACACACAGAAATGCGATTCACTTGAGAATGAAAAAAACTTACTACAGTATTCCTCAGCTCAGCTGAATTGCTCCTCGAAATACCAGCACTTCTGAGGTAAAGTTCAAAAGAACAGTATTTATCTGAAATAGAATCTTTTGTAACACTACCGTTCAAAACTTTGGGGTCAGTAAGTATTTTTATTTTATTTTTTGGGGGAAATAAATAAAATAAATCAATACTTTTATTCATCAAGGAGGAATTAAATTGATCAAAAGTGACAGTAAAGACATTTATAATGATTCAAAAGATTATATTTCAAATAAATGCTGTTGTTTTTAACTTTCTGTTCCTCAAAGAATCCTAAGAAAATGGTACACAACTGTTTTCAACATTGATCATAATCATTAATGTTTCTTGAGCATCAAATCCTCATATTAGAATGATTTCTGAAGGATCATGTGACTGAAGACTGGAGTAATGATGCTGAAAATTCAGCTTTGATCACAGGAATAAATAATATTTTCAAATATATTTAAATCGAAAACAGGTATTTTAAATTGTAATAATATTTAGGGGCCAAGCACCGAAGGTGCGGAGGCACCTATTGTATCTGTTCCGGTTCTTATTATTAGGGGCCAAGCACCGAAGGTGCGGAGGCACCTATTGTATCTGTTCCGGTTCTTATTATTATTATTATTATTCTTCTTCTTCTTCCGACTGGGCGTCTATGGCAGCCCCTAGAACCGTGTCCGGGAAAGTTGTTCCGGTTTGACATTCTGATAGAGGACAGTCCCAACAGTAATTGCACCAATTTTGGTGTCTCTAACTCATTGCCTCTAGCGCCACCACCTGTCGAAAATTTCACTTTTATTATGCTAATAACTTTTGAACCGTTAGGCCTATCAACAAAATTCTTTTTTGCTCTGATTCCTGAGCTCATGACGATTCGATCGCACCCTATGACGTCATTTTCCGTCATAAAAATATGGCCGCCATTTTGAATTGTCCAAAAAACCTACTTTTGCGAACTCGTCCTAGGCGGTTTGTCCGATTCTCACCAAAATCGCACCAGATCATCTCCAGGCAGTGCCGACAAAAAGTTATGGAATTCAAGTCGATTCGTCAAACCGCTTTCGATAAACGCGCAAACAAATTTTACGTAGCGCTTGCGAAAACAGACGTAAGGCTGTATCTCCGCAACGCTTAATCGTATTCAGACCAAACTTGGTACATGTCATCACAAGCATGACTTGAGGCTACATGCTGCGTTTCGGCGCAGCGCCACCTACTGGTCCGGAGATATGAAAAACGGCTATTTTCGCTCATAACTTCTGAACGGTTTGTCCAAAAATCATAAAAGTGGTCTCTGTAGATTCAGGGCGTCATGCCGAGTCGACTGATATCGAATTTTCCCAGATCGGCCATTTTGGCTGTCGGCCATTTTGAATTATGTGCTAAAATGCTGTATTTTTTGAACGCATGAACGAATTGTTACGAAACTCGGTATGGGTCATCTGTACGATGCCCTGAAGGAGCCTGAGAAGTTTCGAAACAGCGCCACCTAGTGGTAAAATTTATTTTTCAAATGCTTATAACTCTGGCTGTGGTTGACGTATTTTCACGGGAGTCATCTCGTTGAGGTCCTGAATCCTTGCCGAGTCCACAGATACCAAACATGCTAGGTTTTGAATTACGGTTTGTGTAGCGTTGTGATTTAGCGCTTAAAAAACATTTGCCGATATCTTCGAAACCGCTAGTCCGATCGAGACGAAACCACCGTCAGAAGTTTGAAACCATAGCTTGTTAACTATATGTGAGAGCCCAAATGCCAAAATATTGATGGTAAGGGGTAGTAAAATCAAATCAAAGTCACGTGTCAGTCATTTTTGATGCTTTTTTTTCATATAAATGTCTAAAACTCCGAAGCGAATTGAGATATTTTCACCAAATTTGGCACACACATGTATGGGCTCATTCCAAGGACACATGAAAAAAATTGTGAGATTTTGCCTCTTGGTGGCGCTATAATAGAACAAAACATGAAAATCCCATTGATTTCAATGCAGTTTTGTGATGTGAAATGCTATACTTAATGAACACATTGCTGTAACATTATGAAACTCAGAATTTGTTACCAGCACCTTGCCTTGAAGGTACTCAAAAGATTTCAAGACAGCGCTACCTGTTGGTCAAAAGTTAAAATTACATTTCCAAAAATGCTAATAACTTTTTTTTAAATGTGCTTATTGTAATGACACTGGTCTTAATAGATTCCTTGGGTCATGCCGAGAACATAGATACCAAGTTTGACGTATTTGGACGAACTTCCTGTCCGCCATCTTTATTTACTTTCAAAACCTTCTTTTTCGAACTTCTCCTAGACCATTCGTCCGATTTTCACCAAAATCGAATCGTGTCATCTCCATACCGTGCCGACTAAAAGTTATGGATTTCGTGACGATAGACGAAACCGTTTTCGTATACCGCAGCAGCAAAGTTGAGACATGCTGCCAAAATGACTATTAAGTCTGTATCTCTGCAATGCCTTGATATTTTGACACCAAACTTTGTATGTGTCATTGTCACCTCACTCTGACCACATCAAATCGATTTCGTAACTGCGCCACCTATTGGTCGAAAGTCATAATCCATTAAATCATCTTAAAAGTTACTGTATATATGATTTTTTAGCCATTTGCCTAAATTCATCTTTAAATGTCTTTAATTGCTCCTTGCTGCTGTCGGTCTGAAACTTCCAGCCATGTTGGCATGTCTTGTCGTCTGCGTTTGCGCTTGGCCCCGGAATGGCTGCTTGCAGCTATATTTATTATTATTATTCTTCTTCTTCTTCCGACTGGGCGTCTATGGCAGCCCCTAGAACCGTGTCCGGGAAAGTTGTTCAGGTTTGACATTCTGATAGAGGACAGTCCCAACAGTAATTGCACCAATTTTGGTGTCTCTTACTCATTGCCTCTAGCGCCACCACCTGTCCAAAGTTTCACTTTTATTATGCTAATAACTTTTGAACCGTTTGGCCTATCAACAAAATTATTTTTTCCTCTGATTCCTGAGCTCATGACGATTCGATCGCACCCTATGACGTCATTTTCCGTCATAAAAATATGGCCGCCATTTTGAATTGTCCAAAAAACCTACTTTTGCGAACTCGTCCTAGACGGTTTGTCCGATTCTCACCAAAATCGCACCAGATCATCTCCAGGCATTGGCGACAAAAAGTTATGGAATTCAAGTCGATTCGTCAAACCGCTTTCGATAAACGCGCAAACAAATTTTACGTAGCGCTTGCGAAAACAGACGTAAGGCTGTATCTCCGCAACGCTTAATCGTATTCAGACCAAACTTGGTACATGTCATCACAAGCATGACCTGAGGCTACATGCTGCGTTTCGGCGCAGCGCCACCTACTGGTCCGGAGATATGAAAAACGGCTATTTTCGCTCATAACTTCTGAACGGTTTGTCCAAAAATCATAAAAGTGGTCTCTGTAGATTCAGGGCGTCATGCCGAGTCGACTGATATCGAATTTTCCCAGATCGGCCATTTTGGCTGTCGGCCATTTTGAATTATGTGCTAAAATGCTGTATTTTTTGAACGCATGAACGAATTGTTACGAAACTCGGTATGGGTCATCGGTACGATGCCCTGAAGGAGCCTGAGAAGTTTCGAAACAGCGCCACCTAGTGGTAAAATTTATTTTTCAAATGCTTATAACTCTGGCTGTGGTTGACTTATTTTCACGGGAGTCATCTCGTTGAGGTCCTGAATCCTTGCCAAGTCCACAGATACCAAACATGCTAGGTTTCGACTTACGGTTTGTGTAGCGTTGTGATTTAGCGCTTAAAAAACATTTGCCGATATCTTCGAAACCGCTAGTCCGATCGAGACGAAACCACCGTCAGAAGTTTGTAACCATAGCTTGTTAACTATATGTGAGAGCCCAAATGCCAAAATATTGATGGTAAGGGGTAGTAAAATCAAATCAAAGTCACGTGTCAGTCATTTTTGATGCTTTTTTTCATATAAATGTCTAAAACTCCGAAGCGAATTGAGATATTTTCACCAAATTTGGCACACACACGTATGGGCTCATTCCAAGGACACATGAAAAAAAATTGTGAGATTTTGCCTCTTGGTGGCGCTATAATAGAACAAAACATGAAAATCCCATTGATTTCAATGCAGTTTTGTGATGTGAAATGCTATACTTAATGAACACATTGCTGTAACATTATGAAACTCAGAATTTGTTACCAGCACCTTGCCTTGAAGGTACTCAAAAGATTTCAAGACAGCGCCACCTGTTGGTCAAAAGTTAAAATAACATTTCCAAAAATGCTAATAACTTTTTTTAAAATGTGCTTATTGTAATGACACTGGTCTTAATAGATTCCTTGGGTCATGCCGAGAACATAGATACCAAGTTTGACGTATTTGGACGAACTTCCTGTCCGCCATCTTTATTTACTTTCAAAACCTTCTTTTTCGAACTTCTCCTAGACCATTCGTCCGATTTTCACCAAAATCGAATCGTGTCATCTCCATACCGTGCCGACTAAAAGTTATGGATTTTGTGACGATAGACGAAACCGTTTTCGTATACCGCAGCAGCAAAGTTGAGACATGCTGGCAAAATGACTATTAAGTCTTTATCTCTGCAATGCCTTGATATTTTGACACCAAACTTTGTATGTGTCATTGTCACCTCACTCTGACCACATCACATCGATTTCGTAACTGCGCCACCTATTGGTCGAAAGTGATAATCCATTAAATCATCTTAAAAGTTACTGTATATATGATTTTTTAGCCATTTGCCTAAATTCATCTTTAAATGTCTTTAATTGCTCCTTGCTGCTGTCGGTCTGAAACTTCCAGCCATGTTGGCATGTCTTGTCGTCTGCGTTTGCGCTTGGCCCCGGAATGGCTGCTTGCAGCTATATTTCACTATATTACTGTTTTTTTGTTGTATTTTTAATTAAATAAATACAGCATTGCTGAGCATAAGTGACTTCTTTTAAAAACATTAAAAATCGTACTGACCCCAAACTTTTGAACGGCAGTGTATATAATCCAAATATAAATGAAAGTCAAAAGCACATTTTTAGTAAATAGTCGTTCCTGGAGACAAATCCTGTTCAAATAGGCTATATGGGCAATTCTCCAGAATTTGCTCAAAGTTAGAGTTGGAAACATCTTGAAAAGAAAATTGTCTTTTCCCACAAATTTCTTATAAATTATTCTTTTTAAAAGTACCCTTACATTAGAACAAATACTATAATAACATCTTAGTTGATGATTTTTTTTTTGACCGAACATACTATATTTTACATATGAGCAGAAACTGGCTAACAAAAGCTTATTTGATGTCTATTTTAGAATTAAAACGTTATAATCTATCCAAAAAATATGAAATGTTGTCTTTCATATTTCATCTGTAACATAAACAACAGCGCCCATATGTGCCCTTAATTCATTCACACACAGAAACGTGATTCAAATTTAAACAGTCTTTTTGCGTTTACAGACACTATATTCCATATCGCGATTAGAACAAAGCACAGGAATAGAAAACTTACAATTCTCGGCTAGATCCGTCGCTCCTTGAAATGAAAATAAACCAGCACATGTTCTGAGGTAAATGTCCCAGGATTATTCCTCACACAGCCTCGCAAGACGAAATACAAATACATTAATCTGATGATTACATTTGTTGTGTTATCGCGTTTATGAGGGGCGTTGACACATTTGCATGTGTTGCTTCAGATCATTTGCGTCGGAATTGCGCGCGCTCTCCGTGGGCGTGTCACATAATGAGATCGGGTGACACCCCTCTCTTTTTTTATAGATTACATAAACAGAGAATATTTATTTTAGTTTTGAATTAGATATTTTAAAAGTACAAACTTAAATGATTATAAAGATATATTGCTCATGCTTGGGTGAATAGTATTCGCTGAGCTTTGTTTAAGTTTAGAGACGTGCTCCAGAAAAAAGTTAACGGAGACAGAGAGGCAGAAAGCACACCCTGTTTATTTTCTCTATTTTACCGAAGCACAATTTTTTATTTCGATTGTAAGTGGACACATAAAAAGTACACATTCAACAGTTTATTTTTTTATATTTCTTAAGTCTGTATGACCAAAAATGACAGAGTATTTTAAGTCTATTTTCCTGCTATGTGAAAAAAATCGAGCAAAACGCGCCGGCACGTTTCTCGACCCCAGAGGGTTAAGTTTATCAAGCGACGAGAATACTTTTTGTTCTCAAAAAAAATAAAAATAACAACTATTAATTTCCTTCTCTGTGGGCCTCGAGTCAGTTCACTAGTATAATAGCGTAAACTTTGGTTGCTGTACGTCACACACATCACCCACATGACGAGCGTCGGCCAATAGTGAGCCTACGTGTGACGTAGCTCTGCGCAATCACACTACGTTAACTGCTGGTCCCTTATGCAGAAACGCATTTTCAAATACATCCGTCCCCAAGATTGGTTTGCAGCGATCGAACTGAAGGACGCGTACTTTCCTGTCTCGATTTTCCCTCGACACAGACCGTTTCTTCGACTTGCGTTCGAGGGATGGGCATATCAGTACAAAGTCTTACCCTTCGGGCTGGCCCTGTCGCCCTGTGTCTTCACGAAAGTCGCGGAGGCGGCCATTGCTCCCATGTTTGAGCTTGGTGTTGGTATTCTCAACTACAGATGACTGGCTTATTCTCGCCTAGTCGAGAGAGCAGTTGTACAAACACAGGGACATGGTGCTCAGTCACCTCAGCCACCTAGGGCTTCGGGTCAATTGGGAAAATAGCAAACTCTACCCCGGGCAGAGGATCTCTTTTCTCGGTATGGAGTTCGATTCGATCAACATGACAGCGCGCCTCACAGAGGCCCGCGTCCAGTCAGTGTTGAACTCCGTGAGCATGCTCAGACGCAGAACAGCGGCACCACTGAAACTGTTTCAGAGGCTTCTGGGGCATATGGAATCCGCAGCCACGGTAATGCCGCTCGGATTGCTTCATATGAGGCCGCTCCAACACTGGCCCCACCATCGTGTCCCGAGATGGGCGTGGCAGAGTGGCTCGTGCCGGGTCCAAGTGACCCACACTGTCACCAAACTCTCAGCTTGTGGTCGGACCCTTCGTTCCTGCGGGCAGGTGTCCCCCTAGAACAAGTGTCCAGGGACTCTGTGGTCACCACGGATGCCTCTACCACCGGCTGGGGGGCCACGTACTACGGGCATGCAGCTTCAGGTCTATGGACGGGGCCTCAACTACATTGGCACATCAACTGCCTCGAGTTGTTAGCAGTACATCTTGCACCGGGCCGCATCAAAATGCCGCTACTCGGCAAGCATGTTCTGGTCTGTGCGGACAGCACTGCGACCGTTGCGTACATCAACTGTCAGGGTGGTCTACGCTCCCGCCGCATGTCACAACTCGCCCGCCATCTCCTCCTTTGGAGTCAGAATCATCTGATGTTGCTTCGTGCCATTTATATTCCAGACCTGCTCAACCCTGCAGCCGACGAGCTCTCACGGCAACGGGTGCTACCGGAAGAATGGCGACTCCATCCCCAGGTGGTCCAGCTGATTTTCAGGCGCTTCGGGACCGCACAGGTAGATCTGTTTGCCGCCCCGGACACGTCTCACTGCCAGTTGTTCTACCTCCTGACTGAGGGGACCCTCAGCATTGATGCTGTGGCACACAGCTGGCCCTCGGGCCTACGCAAGTATGCGTTTCCCCTAGTGAGCCTTCTTGCACAGACCTTGTGCAAGGTCAAGAACGACGAAGAGCAGGTCTTGTTAGTTGTGCCGTATTGGCCCAACCAGACCTGGTTCCCAGAACTAGTGCTCCTCGTGACAGCCCCTCCCTGGCCCATTCCTCTGAGAGAGGACCTGCTTTCTCAGAGACGGGGCACCCTATGGCATTTCCAGACCTCTGAAAACTCCATGTCTGTTCCCTGGATGGGATGTGGAGGTTCTAGGTGACCTACCCCCAGTGGTAGTTGACACCATCACTTCCGCTAGAGCCCCCTCAACGAGGCGCCTCTATGCGTTGAAGAGGAACCTGTTCGTTGACTGGTGTTCTTCTCACGAGGAGCTACTGTGCTTTCCTTCCTGCAAGATGGGTTGGAGCGAAGGCTGTCTCCCTCCACCCTTAAAGTGTATGTTGCCGCTATCGCCGCACATCACAATGCAGTTGAGGGTAAGTTGCTGGGAAAAGAAAATCTGATCGTCAGGTTCCTGAGCGGGGCTAGGAGACTAAATCCTCCTCCATCGCTCTCTATACCCTCTTGGGATTTGTCTCTGGTCTTTTCGGCTCTTCAGAGATCACCCTTTGAGTCTCTGCAATCAGCTGAGTTAAAAATTCTGTCCTGTAAAACAGTACTCCTGGTTGCATTGGCCTCCATCAAGAGGGTAGGGGACCTGCATGCATTTTCGGTCGACGAATCGTGCCTGGAATTCGGCCCGGCTAACTCTCACGTGATCCTGACACCGCGGCCTGGATACGTGCCCAAGGTTCCCACCACTCCCTTCCGGTAGCAGGTAGTGAACCTGCAAGCGCTGCCTTCGGAGGAGGCAGACCCAGACCTGGCTTTTCTCTGTCCCATCCGCGCTCTGCGCCTGTACGTGGACAGAACGCAAAGCCTCAGGACCTCAGATAAGCTTTTCGTTTGTTACGGAGGCCAGCAGAAGGGTAAGGCTGTCTCCAAGACGAGGATGGCCCACTGGATAGTGGATGCCATCGCCTTGGCTTATGAAGCCTAATGCGTGTCTTGCCCGCCCGGGTTGAGAGCCCACTCCACTAGGAGTGTCACTTCTTGGGCGCTGGCACACAACACCTCGCTGAGAGATATCTGTAGAGCTGCGGGCTGGGCGACACCTAACACGTTCGCTAGGTTTTATAGCCTACGTGTTGAGCCGGTTTCTTCCTGTGTGCTTGCTTCAACCAGCCGGTAACACCGAAGTTCCCGCTATAGTGTCGGCTTGCTGCGCCACTCCCGTCCACATGGAGCGGATACGTGCACTTCTTTGCTCCAGTCGAGTTCCCCACTCAGGCGAACCCTGTAGAGTTCCTCCGCACACCTTCGGCAGTCGGACGTTGCGGAGCGTCCGACGCCAGGCCTTGTGCTCGTATGCTTGTGTAACTTGTGCTAGGCTGGGTTCCATATGTGGTGATCCCTGCGGAGATCCCATATGTGTATTCTTCCACGATCAGCTCCCTGCAGTGAGCCTGTGTTTCTTTCCCTTGGCAGAGTCTGCTCTGCCGCCACTGTCTGGTGTAGCCTCCCCCTTCTCAGGCTGGAGCCACCCCAGTGACATTCCATATGTTGCACTGCCCCTACGGCCAGTCCATATGTGTATTCTCCACATGTTACCTCGCTTCGGGCAGGGTGTGGCTTCCACAGCGTCCCTCTCCCCTGGAAAGACACGCTTTCCCAGTGTTATCCAAAGAGTTCCACTGTGTGGGGTATAACGGAATAGCAGTTCGAACTCCCTCTACGCAGGCCTTCCGCCCCAGCCAGTTAGGGGTCTGAGAGTCTTGCGTAGGGCGCTGGGTGTTGCAAGAACCGTGGCGTTTTCCATGGGATCCCAATTACGTCGACACGTCAACGTTGCATCGAACGTGAGCGACTGAGAGGGAACGTCTCGGTTACTAATGTAACCCTCGTTCCCTGAAGGAGGGAACGGGAGACGTAATGTCCCGTCGCCACGGTGGCTGACCATCGCTGTACGGCCGTCACAATCTCGGCTCCTCAGCGGAAAACAATGAATGCGTTCGCCCGCTTCCTGTTTATACCTGCGCTGCGGGGCGTGTGACACTTTTCAGGCACGCCAACGTCCATTGGCTCGTTCTGTAGACACTCGAAGTTGATAGGGCTCCCAGAAGTGTTCCCCAATTACATCGTCACGTCGACGTTACGTCTCCCGCTCCCTCCTTCAGGGAACGAGGGTTACATTAGTAACCGAGACGTTTTAGAATGACATAAAAGTGAGTCAATTATGTAGTAAAATTAAAAGTCTGTTGTTTTAAGTGGAGATAAACTATTTTGTATACATCCTGTGTTGTATCCGTCCTCAGGTGATCAGGTTCTGGAGTGGAATGGGAGGGTCTTGCAGGGAGCCACATTCAAGGAAGTTTACAATATAATCCTAGAATCCAAGCCAGAGCCCCAGGTGGAGCTGGTGGTCTCACGGCCCATTGGGTGAGTTAAAGCGGGTGATGGATTATTACTCACTGTGTCAGTTCAGGGACACAAAGCACATTTTCTTTGACAATGGAGGCTTATGAAGAAGTGTAGCCCGTGGTAGCTCAACATATGAATGCTTATATTCACATACACACACTAACACACACAGACATGCAGAAACTTCAACATTCATGATTTGAAATGAAAATGCTTTAGGAGAACATCTTGACATGCTTTGAAATTATTAATTGTGTCTTTCAAAATGCTAGACATTTTTCTACCTTCAACCATTAAGAGTCTAGGACCAAAATGGTCAAATGCTCAGGTTAACATTGAAGAGCTGGGCAATATATCAGTGATGCATTTAAAATTATTTTGATGGCAATATACAGTAAAATTATCTTCCATTGTAAATATTTGATATTTTAATGATCTTTTCATTTGGTAATTATATTTCATAAAACAAAATCAGGTAAAGATTGCTGTTTATAACTATTACGAATCTGCTTGACAAAAATTGCTGTGTGGTTGAAATGATTGAGATTAAACCCATTTCATAGAATATATATATATATATATATATATATATATATATATATATATATATATATGTGTGTGTGTGTGTGTAATCAAAGCTTGATATTTTTTACCCTCCCAATTACTTTCTGACATATAGTTGGAATGCTCTCCATTAAAATTTTCTTCACTCTTTCCTTGTAGAGATGTCCCTAGAATACCAGAGAGCACACATGGACAACTTGAATCAAGTAAGTTTAGTTGGTAATGATATATTGTTTGAAACACATCTGTACTTTAGCATTGCTTTAGCTAGCAGGAGGATCAATGATCTAAGCCTTCATTCATTATTTTTTTTAGGTTCAAGTTCCTTCGAATCCCAAAAAATGGGTCCCTCTATCTCTGTCACTTCCCCAATGAGTCCTGGCATGCATCGGGACAACCCTCAGTATCTGTCTGGACAGCTCTCAGTGAGTACCAGCATCTGGTCAGATGCTCTGCACAATTGACTGATATCTAGACTTTAAAAAGAGCTTTAAAAGAGTAGTGCGGAGTTGACAAATGGACAAATCGTTTTTTAAACATCAGGAATATAGGTAATTTATACTACTGTTCAAAAGTTTGGGGTGATAAAGTTTTTTTTAGTTTTTTTTTATCAGTTTATTCAGCATGGATGCATTACATTGTCAAAAGTGGCAATATACACATTTATAAAGTAATTATTTCTATTTCAAATAAATGCTGTTTTCATGGAATTACATTTTCAAATATATTCAAATAGAAAACACTTAAATTATAACTTAAATTGTAATATTTCACAATGTTACTGTTTTGCAAATAATTGCAGCCTTGGTGAGCATTACAAACGTGTATGAAAAACATTTTAAAAAAATCTTACTGACCTCAAACTTTTTAACTGTAAAAATCATGTTTACAAATAAAAAAAAATCACCACTATTATCAGATTTTTTATTTCACTGGTTGATTTGAATAGTCCTGCAGTGTCATTTTTAAAAATACAGATATTTCATTCGATTTCTGCTGATATGAGGTCATAAAAATGTCTCCGTTACGTATGTAACACTAGTTCCCTCAAGAGGGAACGAGACGCTGCGTCAACGCTGTGGGAACGCCCCTGCATGTGTGCGTCCTGAGCAAGTGTGGAATCAGTCCAATGGAGAGATGGAACGTCATTGGCGGGTGACGTCATCGACCAGGAAACTATAAAGCACCCCAAAAACACAAGCGCGACAGCTTCTGGTAGGCCAAAGCAAGTGCTAACAGGCATGCCGGGAGTATGGCAGAACGACGCAGCATCTCGTTCCCTCTTCAGGGAACTAGGGTTACATACGTTACCGAGACGTTCCCTTTCAAGGGAACTCTAGCTGCATCAACGCTGTGGGAACGCTAATACCCACGTCGCCATAGGAGCAAGTGCCCGTCATGTGAAATCAGAGCGCACAGAGGACGAGAGCACCTGCGCCCCTGTAGTGGAGCTGAGGTCAAGATCATAGAACCTAACAAAAATGTGCGGTGAGGACCAGCCTGCCGCATCACAGACATCGTGGAGAGAAACTCCTGACAATAAAGCTTTGGAAGCAGTCATACTCCTGCTCGTACAGCCAAGGGTGAAGGCTGACCAGCCGAATCGTAAACAAGTGAAATGGCCTCAACCACCCACTTGCTCATCCTCTGTTTAGTTGCAGGACACCCCTTCCTGGGTGGCCCAAAGCAAATGAACAACTGTTCAGACTTCCTCCACAGGGCAGCTCTGTGGACATAAGCATCTAAAGCCCTAACCGGGCAGAGTAAATTAAGTTTCTCCTGGTCTGACCCACCTCGCCTGAGAGAGAAGGTCCCTCCTGATCGGAATCTCCAGAGAAGAGCCATCGAGGAGAGACACTAGGTCCGCGAACCATACTCGGGCCGGCCAGAACGGGGCTACCAGCAGTAGACTGACCCCGTCCCGGCGAACTCTCTCCAGAACTCCTGGGAGCAGAGCAATCGGGGTAAAAGCGTACAGACGCGACCTCGGCCACGCCTGTACCATATCGTCCAACCCCAGAGGGGCTGGATGAATTTAGAGAGAACCACAGTGGACAGTGTGATGTCTCCCTGGAAGCAAACAGGTCTACCTCGACACGACCGAAATGTTTCCAAAGGAGCTCCACCACCTCGGGGTGGAGTCTCAATTCCCCGGGCCTCGGCCACTGCCTCGACAGGATGTCTGCCCCCTGATTTAGTTACCCCGGGATAAATATCGCCCTTAATGAAAGAAGCTTCCCCTGGGACCATAGAAGGATCTGGCGAGCCAGCTTGTATAACGGGCGCGAACGCATACCCCCTGATGGTTTATGTAAGAGACCACCGATGTGTTGTCTGACCGGACAAGATCATGACGGCCTCTCAGGTCTGTGAGGAAGTGCTTCAGAGCCTGAAACAATGCCAACATTTCTAGGCAATTTATGTGCCACGAGAGATGATTGTCCTGCCACAGACCTTGGGCTGGACGACCACTCATGATCGTCGTTAGCGTTACACAACGACAAAGAGCTCCCAACACAGGTCCTTGGGACAGAAACCAAGATTCCCTCCACTTGACCAGAGCACGGAGGCAACGCCACGTGACTTTGATCGTGCGGAGTGGGTTTCCCCTCGGGGAGAACCCCTTGGTCCTGAGCCACCACTGTAACGGTCTCATGTACAGCAGGCCACAAGGTATAACGTTGGATGCTGCTGTCATCAGACCCAGCAGTCTCTGGAACTGCTTTACAGTGAGCAACTGGCCTAGCTTCACCTGTTTTACGGCTGAGAGAATCAAAGTGATGTTAGATTCATCTGCGATCCCCACGAATGACACCGCCGCTTTGCCTCGACAGAAGCGGGACCCGATCCGTGGGGATGGCGAACCAAACCACTCTCCTCAAAGAGTGCTCAGCGGCAGCGGAGCGTTCTAAGGGGAAAACGCTCGCAATGCTCACAGTCAGCTCCCTCGAGAGCTGACTGGGCATGCTGAACTCCCAAACAACACATAGATTGTGTGTATCCCCGCCCGTTAGATAGCGCGGGCAGGGAGGAACACACTTTCTATATTGCTGTTCGCTCGCCATGGCTCTCAATATATACATAAAATTTTTTTTTTTGAAATATTGAAATACTCTTGCCTAGTGACAACTAAGGCCCCGTCCACACTACTGCGTTTTCGTTTAAAAACGGAGAATTAAAACGAAAACGATCTCCGTCCACACCAGCGTTTTAGCTGCGTATTAGAATTGATCTCCGTCCACATTAAAACGACTGAAAACTCGGATCACGTGACCATTCTCCAACACTGTGCATGCGCGTGCCGGTGTAAACAGGAAACGGATGGACTATTCCTCAGATTTGATGAGGAAGCAAGTAACGTTAGCTACCTCTGCAAAGATTAGAAAATGTCGAAGACCAGAGATTTCTTTTCATGGACCGACGACGAGGTGGAACTTTTACTTAAAGTTACAATGGAATAAATTTTTGTTGTTGCTCCTTCCACGTGCGGACGTAGTCTTTCGCTGAGGTTGATAAGTGCCGCTCTGGACATTCGAAAGTTTTCGCACCATTCCTCAGGGACCACAACTTGATTTTTAAAATTATCCCACCATGCGCTGGTTCTTCCCGGCTTAACCCAAAACCGACGCTCCATGTACGGTTGATACCGCCGCTGCACACGGGAATTGTCATAGATTGCTCGAATAATAGTTTGCCTCCGGCGCATGTAGGCAGTTATAGCATTGTAAAATGCAGAATTTGCTTGCACAACAGCTGCTAACAAAGACATCAAAGTCAGTAACGCTTGTAATTCGTTATCCATGTTGCACTCACTAACATCAGCTACGTAGTCCAGGATGTTTTTGTTTGTTTTCTTCCGGTGACGGGACATGTGATGGGTGGCTGACGAATCAGGGAAGGACACGTCATGGGTGATGACACCCAATCATAGAGCCGAGCGTGACCTTCTACGTCATCGTTTCTAAACTCCTCCGTTTTGTCCCGTCTACACTAAAACGCCCTCCGGAGATTCAAAACGAAAAACGGAGCTCCAGCGTTTCTAAACTTCTCCGTTTTGGGTCTTCGTTTTTCCCGTTTTAGTGTGGACGGGAGGTGCAAACGTAGCAAAAGGTCTCCGTTTTTAAACGAAAACGCAGTAGTGTGGATGGGGCCTAAGGGCAGACAAAACCACTTGAGACAATGATTCACATAAAGCGCTTGCTGAGTCACAGAAGCTGTCGCGCTTCTGTTTTTGGGGTGCTTTATAGTTTCCTGGTCGATGATGTCACCCGCCGAATGACATTCCATCTCTCCATTGGACTGATTCCATACGTGCTCAGGACGCACATCCCACAGAGTTGATGCAGCTCGAGTTTCCTTGAAAGGGAACTGCATGCCCAATAATTATAATACAATTTAAAAAAATGCTGTTCTTTGTAATTTTAACATTACATAAATACATTAACATCTAGTTCCCCATAAATAGGAGATAAACTCTCCCTCTTTCTAATTTACAAGCATAAAATCTATTTTTTTTTAATACCATAATTTGCTAAATGTTTGAGGATTCCCAAGAGATTGCTTATTTAGAAATGGACGTTATGAGTCACTGAACAGCCAGGACTCAGTAAGTGGTGACAATATTGTAATTTTATAACATTTTGAGCACAATATATAACTTAATTACTAGCTTTTTATTTTAAAAATAGATCCTAATTAGGTTGTGCCAGTGTATTAAAATTTTACTTAATTTTGATACTTGTATTTAAAGGGACAATGTGTATTTTTTAAAGTATTTTATTATCTAAAATCAATATTTTTATTCATAAATATGTCCTCAATGGTGTACAAATACCTCTTCCAATGATCTGACTTATCCTCATAAACAAAGAATTTATTATCTTTATGTAAATGGGATGGGTAGGTCCACGGAGGCTTCCATGTCGTTCCGCCATCTTGAAAAACTATAATAGCAGAGAGTACCAGGCCAACACGTTTCCACAACGCATTTTCGTTCAGAGCCAGCGTCACTTGACTGAAAGGACAAGAAGATTTGAGAGACGCTTGTCACTGCCTCGGCAAGTTTAAAAGGCTGCTCTGCATGGTTATTTATAATGGAGGACCATACTTATGTGGAGCCACAGGACCGGAGATTGCAAAAAACAAGGTTTAATGTCAGGATAGCTTTTTCCAGGTGGAAAGAGTTGATGCAGGAGAAAGCTTTCAAAAGAGACGCTGAACCTGCCTGCTTTCTAAATTACAAGCTTTTTTTGGTCGCTCCTCTGCCTTTGGAAACTTTCAATTCTATCAAACATCCGTTTGTTTGTTGTGTCAAGTTGCAGTTTGTTTGAAATAACAAACCTGTTCACCCGAGGGAAAACTCGACATCCTGTCATAGCTTTTTGGTGCATAACGGCTACCGTAGCTGCAACACGCATTTGAAAAGGCGAGGCTCTGTAGAGCACTATTCGTTTGAATGCAAAATACAATTTCACCACTAAATGGGAGAAATTCCTACACATTGTCCCTTTAAAGGCACACTTTGCCGGAATTCTGTATTTGTCAAACAGCGACCCCTAGAGTCGATGTGGAGTACTTGTATTTAACGTTACTGTCGTAAATACCACTCACGCAGAGAGGCTCTGCACTTTATTACTTTATAATTATAAAGTAGCCTACCGCGTTTGATGGCTTATAACGTTTTTACATGATTGTGGCTAAATTACAAGTAAATAGCCTATAGCCTAGGCATACTGTATGATCTCAGTTGTGTTTATTGAGTGTAATGTAAACATTACAAAATACCAGATAACATCAATAAAGTTACATGTACGTCTCATTATTTCATAACATTGTCCGTTTGAAGTCGTTAGACATGATTATTGCACTTTATCATAATAGTTTGGAAATTGCGCTCGTTTGCACCATTTACAACGTGTAGGCTTATTTATGTACTGATAATGTGAGATGTGAGATATTGTTATGTGAGATATTGACAAATTTTCTCATGATAATCGCACGAATCAACTTTAACAGTGAAAGCCTGTCTGAGTGGGACTCTTGTCCGGTTCCTCACACGGTCAGATTCTCGTTTCCTTTTCCTAGACTCTTCTGACCGTGCTTTCTTCGTTTTTTCCTTCGTCGAGTCTGCCATCACGTCTGAAATGCGCGCTAGTGTAGTGTCTTCCATAGAGGGTGCTTCATATGTATGTGCTTATTGGTATGTGTGCAGTGCCGTAAAGCAATTCGTTACATCGCGAGAACTGATATCACGCGATACTTCCTGAAGCTGAGGCCGGCGGTCCGCCGGACCAAAGTTGCAAGGGTGTTTTTTCCGCTCACAGGCACCGGGGGGGGAGCAAGAAAACCCCCTTTCAACCCGAAAAAAGTAATATAACCATTCCAATGACTCCGAAGCTGTTGAGTTAAGCTAAAAATAAACTGCATAGTTACCCTTTAAAGGGCCCCTATTATGGATTTTGAAAATGACCTTTCATGTAGTGTGTAACATAGCTCTAAGTGAATGAAAACATCCTGCAAAGTTTTAAATCTGAAAGTGCACTGTATATAAAATTATTGTCTTTCAAAACTAAGAGTCGTCTCTAGTCAATTAAATTAATCCTTCTTCAAATGAGTCATAAGCCATTTCGTTGTGACGTCAAGACGAAACATTAGTATATTGCCCGCCCACGTATTGCACGCGCAGACACCAGGGAAACTTGAACCTCAAACTGGCAGCTGATTCCTGTACTGGATAGCATCATGTTGAGAAGACGCTGTGCTCTATAATGTGAAGGTAAAGACAGTTATTTTTCACTCCCCAAGGATCAGCATGTGAAGAATCAGTGGTTAAAATTCATCTTTACCACAATATCACAGCAGTATAATCCTAAACTTTTGCTGTGTTCCCTTTATTCTACTGACGACTGCTTCTCCAATCTCAGAGTTCAATGCAGGATTCGCAAACTGCTTGCTCTTGAAAGATGGTGTTCAAAAAACGTAGTTTTGAGTTTTATATTGCGTAGGTCTCCTGCTAACTGACTAACTCACATTATTACTGTCTTACTGAAATGCTTCTGCTGATCAGCTGTGGGCCAGTATTACCTAAAACTGTCTATTAATGCAGATTATCTGTCGTTCTCACTACTTTGAGGAAATATTTGTTTTACCAACGTTTATGTTACATCAGATCATTCACTCTAGAGCTCGGGTAATGTACATTGCATACATGCACTGTTATTGATACAGTTTCCACGTATTCACCGCAGTATATTAGAAAGATAATCGCTAAAAAACAAGTGCATGTAAAAAACATACACTTGTTGGTGAGGAATTACAGTTGCAATATCTTATAATGTACCTCAAACTGAGTAGTGTATCACTGTGAAACGTCCTGCTCAAGTCGTCCTTGCGATGGAGGTTCGGGTTGAATAACAGCGTTTCATCATCGGACTAGCGCTCGCATTGATATGGTCAAATCAACGTCATTGTTCGTTACTGTGTTTAGTTTACAGTGTAGGAACCCTCAGGGCGACAAGCAGAGCTGATATGTTATGGCAATGGGCGTTTTTGTTATCGACGCACTGTACACTGTAGGCCAATCACAACAGACTGAGCTGTCTGGCCAATCAGAACAGAGTAGCTCGCGGAAAGGAGGGATTTAGAGGGATTGATTCATTTGACGAGTCGTTTGAGAATCATGAAAATGTGACGATGTGCAAATGTATATTATGAGGAAATTAAACAGTTTTTTTACCTTTGATGTGTGCAAACATGTTGTAAGAGACTCCACAACAACAATAGGAAACTTTAAAATAGCATAATAGGGGCCCTTTAAGGTTTGTGGAATGCTAAATGCTACTAAATGCTAAATTTAAATAATTTTAAGCTAAATCTGTGTTCTATGCTATAAAGTTAAATGAGCAAAACATAGGATATATAAAACAATTTTTTAAATTAAAATTGTGGTAACACTTTATTTTGATGGTCCCTTTTGAACATTCTGTTGACTATAAGTAACTTTGCAACTACATGTCAACTAACTCTCATTAGAGTATTAGTAGATTGTCTGCTTAATATCTGCTAACTATTTATTGTGTTGGTCCTCCAACAGAATTTCTACTGACTATAAGTAACTTTGCAAGTACGTCAACTTATTCTAACCCTAACCCTACCAGTCTACTAATACTCTACTAACACCCAAATGAGAGTTAGCAGACATGTAGGTGCAACTTTACTTATAGTCAACAGAATGTGTTAAAGGGACCATCAAAATAAAGTGAAACCAAAATAGTTTATTGCATTTAAAAAAGTTAGCGAGATGTATGATGATATATATATATATATATATATATATATATATATATATATATATATATATGCACTTTATACTAGACTAGTTGTGTCAGTCCAAGACAGTGTCCGTCACAGACAGCCTGGATTCTGGAAGGTATCCCGTAATGCAAAACGTATTCTCAGTTTTCAAGCTTGTTACCTGATTGACGTAGACTCTGCAGGTCAGCTCTGACACAGCACAGGTGGATCAGGATGTTAGGTAAAGTCAATTCCTTGAAGGGGTAGCTACTGTACATTTCTCTGTCTGCTTTAACGATCAACCTCGGTCTTAACGACAGTTTGAAACTTAGGGGAAGCATATAAATAATTTACACAGTTTGCACTATCAGTGGTCCTAACTACGCCTGAGACGTCTGTGAGGTAAGTTTCATCCAGGTGTTAGTGCTTTCATACAGTACAGTAAATTGCTTCAGGCATGGGAAACAATTAGCAATTATTGTTTCTGTTAATTGTTTAATAGAGAAATTATATTAAATGTGGAGAAATCATGAGAGAAATGTGTTTAAAAAGGCAATACTGATTAACAATAATAGTAAAAGTGTTTTTTCTGTTTTTGCGCTGAATTGTATCTGTTCTTTTATCTTGCAATGGGTTGCGATGTTGTCATTTTTTTTCTTTTTGTTTGGAATGAGGGAGATTTATCCTAAAACCTGAAAACACACATATACTGATCATGCATGTTGTTGCTGACTATACATTATTGAGAAACATTATAAGGCATTTAAAGTTGAAAGGTATTCTACACTGTACCTACCAACATGTGTCACTGTGGTTTTATAAGCATACTTACATTGCGTTATAAGAATCATCTTTTGACACTATTTCAGACCACAAAAGCCTAAGGTTAATTCAGCTTTACGATTCTCGTAATGTTTGAGTATGAAGCAGTTTGATGAATAAGAGCTGTTTTACGTCACTCTGTTAGGAAAATTTCTTCTCAGATGGGTTGTTTTAATTTGTTTGCCTCTGTGCAATTTTGGTTTAGTTGTATTGCTTTTGTTTTCTTTGTTAATTTTGCTCATCCAGAGTCCATGCCTTAGTAGGAGAACCACGCCTTTTGTCCCTAGGGTCCAGGTAACATCGTCAGACTTCTCTCTCTCTTTCTCTGCTCAGTCTTTTTTTTAATCTTTTCTTTCATTTATGGCAGTCTTTCTCAATCCCTCCTTACTCTCTCTGTGCGCTATTTGGAAAATGCACTGCAGGAAAATGGCAGCATTCCAAGTTTCTCCCCCTGCTCTTTTGTTCAGTTTTTATCCCCCCCCCCCCCCCCCCAAATATGTCATTGCCCTTGCAATTTATAACCACAATTCATAAGAGCGGTTTCATTATTACAGTCTGTTTTTTGCTTAGTTAATTGAAAGGCCATCTTGCTGAGGCTTGAAATTTTCTGCATGAATTACATACCTGATTTAATAGTTTAAAGAGACATTTGTTTTAACCTTTTTAAATGTGGCATGATTTTGTAATTAGCGTAGGTTACTAAATTAAGTCTCTTTAAATTTTAAACTGATTTTTTTAGACAAACATTTTTAATTCTTTGTCATGTAACATGGAACTTTATATTTGTATTATATTTTAAAGAAATTATTTGAATGAAATGCATGCTGTTAGTTTAAATTTTTAGTTAAAAAAAATCAATGCCAAAGACACTAGTACTATCAGGTTGTATCAGTACTATCAAATATTATGTTCTGTGTTATAATGAAGAGATACACTGTTTATTGCCACACTTTCAAGATAATATTGCATTTTCCAATGTAGAACATGTTTCTAAACTTCATAGATAAATAAACAAATTGTACCAAATGACTACCGTTTAGGCAAACCCATATGACATGCTTTCTACTGTGTAACAAAAAATAAGTAGTTTAAACCTGGCATGTTATGCACACAAGACATAATTGACAAAAAAAACTGTAGTGGCATCTTAATGTGCCAAGTATTTTAAAAAACAAACATTGGTTTGTGTTTCACAGAGAAAAAAATAATACATGTTTGGAACAATATGAGGGAGAGTAAATGATGAATATTCATTTTTAAGTTAACTAATTCTTTAATATCACTTGCTAATGATTTCTCATTTAACTGCATTAACTCCAATAGTTGTTGCTGTAGTTTTCAAAAATTTAGATATTGCAATGTTAGATTTTCAGACTATTGTTTCCCGATTAGGGTTGGATCAAAAATAAGTTCCATTTCTGGAATCGGATACTTTAGATCAAGAATACTTGTAAAAAAAGATAATAAAATAAATGTGATTCCACTTATCGATTCCTGTGGTTCGAAACCATTCAAGAGCAAGAAGATGCAAATTAAAACTCATTTCGGCACTTGCGTGCTGGACACATCCAGAGCGCGCGTACAAAATTTAACCTCTCATATAGTGAATAAATACTAAGTTGAGTTCTCTTTCACGTCTTCTTGCACTTGAATGGACAAATACACACAAAATGTTGTCAAAATATAATCTTAAACACAATCAGTTATGTCTTAAGTGAACGTAAACAGTTGAGAAAGAAAATGCGTGTACAAGTATATTGGATCTGTGCATTAAGTCGTAAAGTGACAGCTGCCTAATAAACATGCTGCTGTCTGTCATTCAAAGAATGAAAGAAAAAGAAAATCACTTACTGATCTTGACTGAATAACTTTTGTCATGGAGAATAAGGCATTAATATGTGCTTTATAAGTACTAATAAACAGCCAATATCCTAGTAAAATGCAAGCTAATAGGCAACTAGTTCAAAGTGAGAACTGAACCCTAAAATATATTGTTACCATTCATGGTATTCAGAATGTTTTGCAAAGACACAGACACAGAATAAATATGTTTAATATCTAAAAGTTTTTTGTTTTTTTTTTTACCATATTGGAATCAAACCTGGCAACCAATAAGAATCGTAATCAATAAGCGGAATGGGAATGTGAATTGGAATCGGAATCGCTAAAATTCAAACAGTACCCAACCTTATTCCTGATGCAGTCAACTAATAAAAACACAGACATCGATACATCTGTGTAAGAATCAAATGGTACAATTTGTTTGGACTGAAGCCTCCCCCTGCTCTTTTTTGAAATGGAAGCTACCTGAATTGCCCTAGTCTGTATTGAGCACTTTCTGTTGCTTTGCTGCATGCATTAGTAATGGAGTATGTTTTAGAATAGTAAGTTCTCTAAAGATGCATTATAGTGTTTCTTTTAGCTCTAGTGATCTCAAAAAGGGCAAATGCTTGGAAGTGAGATAATTAAGCTACTATTAATGCTTGAGAAGGTTTTCATAGAGGACAAAAGTACTCAAAATTGTATAAATAAATGTTTGATTTGTCATTCAGGAAGTAAATTAAACGTGACAAAATACTATTTTTCTATGCATAAAACAAAAAGGTAATTACATTACAGAATAAATTGTACAATTGTATATACGAAATATTACAAACAAATTGGAGCATTTCATTATTTGATTTAAAGGTAAGGTAGGCAATTTTTGGACTGGGTAGCAATAGCAAGTTAGTGAAATGATGGTGGTTGAAGCAAGGAAGAAGCAGGATCCACTTGCAGCACACACTTTATTAAACAAACTCTAAACTTGACGAGGACTTAGACAGGGATCAGGAACATATCAACCAACATCAATGCTACAAAATCACACATTCACGTACATTCAAGAACTCACAAAGACTGGACTGAAACACAGGGCTTAAATACAAGGGCAAATGAGCTGAACAAGATAACAAGGGGGCGTGGTTAATCGGGGACACCCGGGAAAATTAATAGTGATAATGGGGAACTACTAAACAAGAAACGAGGAGCGGGAAACAGAAAACAGGACTAAACCAAAAACACAAAGAACGGGGAAACACGGACAGAATTCATAACAGTTAGCTTTAAAAGCATGAGATCTCACCCTCCCTTCAGAGTGCTCTCCAAAGCCACGCCTCCTTCAAAACACATGAATGCACACTGCAGAGTTTTCAAACCATCACGAGACGAGAAACGGCGTAAAAATAAATCACGTCTCACCACCTGACTGCAGCAGATTAATTTTGCCGTTGATAGTGTTGCCACTGAAATGCATAAATGGACCGAATGCAATGATTGGAAGAACATTTTGTTGTCCTAGGCCATCTACAGACGATATATATAAATACATTTAGAGCACTTAACAGTGATTGCTATCACACTGTGGAGACTTCCAACCAGCATAACAAAAAAATAATAATTCTGGAACAAATTGCCTACACTGTCTTTAATAAATAAATAAATAAATAAATAAATAAATAAATAAATAAATAAATAAGCATCTTTTAACTCATTATACTGATTAACACTGATTTAATCATTTCTAAATGAATGAATACAAGTAACTTTTGATTTAATTGTTTATTCAATTAAGGACATTTAGGTTTAGATTTATTTAACTGCTTGCTTTATTTCAAGATAAATTAATAATTTTTGGCGAGATGAATCTGATTATTTAATGCTTTATTCATATTTTTGTCCGCCATGTTTCAAAACCTTCCAGTTTTTGCCCTTCTTGATTTTTAGGATAATTTTAGTGTGCATGTATGAGAATTAATATTTAGTTTATTTCATTCTCAGATAGATGCAACTGAGACTTTCAAAGCTGCTTCATTTAAATTCTAGTTTGGGTTGAAATTAGATAATTGAAAAAGTTTAAAAAAAAATTGTTTTATGTTAACATTTCCTTTGCTTAGTCTCTTGTGTGGTATTTTATTTGATTTGGATTGCTGGGCTTTGAAAGTGTCTGTCAGTTTTAGAATAAATTTGACAAATTGTGACTACATTTGAGTCATCTGATTGAATTAGACTTAATTGGGTAGACACGCCCTCATCCCCTGGCCAGCCAATGAGGGATGGAATATTCCACAACCCAGACTAGCACACAAACAACTGTTCAAATCCTCTAACATGTAGTCTAACATGCAAGATGTCAGAAATCATAGAAAAAATAGCTCCCCTCTAATATTTTGGGTTAAATGCAGTTTAATATCTATTGATGTGGCATACTGCAGATTCTTCCAAAAACTCATCCCTCAGTTTGTAAAAGAAAAGTAAAAACACATTTACATTAAAGGTGACCTTCCGATATTCTTTCATGAATTAGCTGTATTGGGCAAGTGTGAAACATGAGTGAATTTATATTTTTAAACCATTTCTAAAATATTTTTTTTGTAATGTAAATTGTCATCATGAATGTAGACCATTGTGTAAAACTGGGTTTACCTATGTCTGGTCTTGTCATTAGAGTTTGTTACTAACCTTGTGTGTGAAATGTTATAAGACAGTTTATCACACTAGTCTCATGTTACCATGCATATTGTTACACTTTAACATGGCTGTTCATTCAAATCAGCAGTTTCATTTTTATTTTATTATACTATTTATACTATAATAATATATAAGTAAAATATATATACGCGTCATGACGCACCACGGAAGCTACAAAGGTAAGCCAGTACAAAACAGCCTCAGCTTCTGAGAGCCTGAAGCAAGCCGCTCTCAACCATTCAGGAGGTGTGGTAAAGGGACGCAGACTGTAGAATCTCATAAATGTGTTCACAGACTTCTTAGAAGGAAACCCCCGATAATAGAGCTTTCGAGGATGTAAGACTCCTCATAGAGTGTGTCCTGATCAACAGAGGTTAAGGCACTGGGGACCCCTTCTTGGGAGACCCAAAGCACTCGGCTCGGCCACGCCTGTACCATGGCATCCAGCCCAAGTGGAGCTGCGTTGCCTGAGGGATAACCACAGCGGACAGTGGGTTGTCTGTCGAAAAGCATCTCTTATGTCTGTGTGGCAAGTATTCAGTGAGTTCCGGCTCATGTTTATGAAATGTTTCAGAAAGAATTTCCCAGAGACTGAGACAGCAGAAAGTGTACCCTGTATGTTTTCTTTGTTTTACAAAAGCACAAAGTTTTGTTGTTATTGACAATGTACACAAATAAAAGTAGATATACTTTATAGAAACTTTATAGTTTCAAATTATGTCTTTCACTTATCTGTATCCTCAAAAATGACAGAGTATTTTGAGTTGTTTCCACCGTTATAAGGAAAAAATCCAGCAGGACCTATCCTCAGATGGTTAACTCCACCATCTCTGGGAAAACCCCTTGGTCCTGAGCCACCACTGCAGGGGTCTCATTTACAGCAGGCCAAAAGATATTACATTGGACGCAGCTGCCATGAGCCCAGTGATGACTTGGCCTAGATTTATCCTGATTACTGTCATCATGATATACTCGATACGGGGCATCAAGGAGGAATGTTCTGTCACTCTCCTTGATGCACAACAGGTGTAAACTACAAATGCCTCTCAGTTGCCACCGATGCTGCCATGGAGCCCATTATGTTGAAATGCACATTTGCTGATGGGCTCGATAAGCAGGAAGAGAACGACTTCTTTCATCTCAATAACTCGACATGGAGATTGTGAAAGAACGGTAAGCCCCGGCGCTGAGGTTGTGCTTGGCTCAACAGAAAGCGTTTATCTGCTAGCCAAACTGAGTTCTGTAGAAACTAAATGGAAAAGCAAGCTACCATGCACAAGTCACAACCTCAACCAGTTCTACATAAGTGGGGGAAGAGGTTGGTAATCCTCAATCTCCCCCGCCTCAATGCTGAGATCTTCCAATTCCTCAGAAATGAAGAACTCAAGCATCGAGCACTTGCTCGGGGTGGAAGAAGCCGCAGAGCAGGCTTCCGTATCCCAAATGCGAGGGCTGGAACCTGCAGATGATGGAAAAGAAAGGGCTGAAGCTCACTCCACCTCTTCTGCAAGCTCAATTTGCTAATACCATGATTTTAAGATGCCGCACTGCCTCGGCAGACGCAGGTCACGAACCTCACCTGCTCACAGTGAGTACAGGCAGCCCCCCTTGAGAGCTGCCCATGCATGCTCTGCTCCCAGGCAGAGAGCACAAAACTTTAGTCCATTTTTTGTAGCTTTCTTACTCGCCATAATTTCTTTCTTTTGTCAGAATAAACTACACCAAATAGAACATGACAGTCTCACACACACAGATCACTTGCTGAAGAACAGAAACTGATACTATTGTGTGCCAGCTTACCTTTGTAGCTTCTGTGGTGCACCATCACACGCTACGTCACGGCGCAATTCCAATCAGGATTGGACTAATTTCACACATGCTTCAGACGCTGTCATGCTGGAGTAGTTCTATAAAGTGTCTTCATTCAACTCACCCCAGATTCCCTCAAAAGGGAAAAGGTTTTAATCGCTTTTAATTTATATTTAAGACAGTGTCTTTCCCCATAGTAAGTGCAATACAGTGTATTTATTGTAAACAAAAGTTTTTACAAACTGAGATGCAAGTCAAAAAAAGATTCTGTGATAATGAAGCTGTATTCAACCTGGAATATTGAGTGCATTAAAAAGTCAGCCCCCAGAAACGTGGTATCAAAATATGTGATTCAGTGTTTAGAACTAGTTTGAATTTCATATTTGTTTTTTTTGTGGTGAATTTAGTTGATCATCAAAGTTGATCTTGAGAGGTAGTTAACTTGATTTAGTTGCTGTGTGCTGGTGCTGTACCTGCTCTGGGAAAGTTCTGCCAAGCATGTGATGCTTCTGCAGGGCTTCCCTGGAACCTCTGGGGTAGGCTTTCGTTACATACCACCTAAGAAAGTCTGTGTCTTCCTGCAGGTCAAGCTATGGTACGATAAAGTGGGACATCAACTCATTGTCACTCTCCTGGGCGCCAAAGACCTCCCTTCACGAGAAGACGGGCGACCTAGGAATCCCTACGTCAAAATCTACTTCCTCCCTGACAGAAGGTACCTGCACTTCAGAGTTCAGATATATTCAGCTTTTGTCCTTCAAAAGAACTTTGAATTTGGATTTTTAATTATAATCTCAAATGATAACCTTTGTAAACAATACTTACACTGCTGGTCAAAAGTTTGTTGTCAGGTGGTGCGTTTTTTAAATGTTTTTGAAAGAATTCTGTAATGCTCACCATGGCTGCATTTATTTGATCAAAAATACTTTAAAGGTGCAGTGTGTAGCTTTTGGCGACATGTAGCGGTTCGTTTGCGAGTTTGCACTAAGGGCTCAGCCCACTGCTCACCCCTCCCTTTCGAAGAAGCTACGGTGGCTAAAACGGGACAAACATCGTCGTCTGAGACAGCAGAGAATAGCCAGAGTAAACCAAGTTTCTGTACCACAGTCCATTATAAACCACATCATGGATAAAGATTACAAAGCCATAGTCAGGTGAGGATCAAGGGTCTTAATACATAATATAATAATAGTAATCAGCTGATTGTCTCACGAACGTAACCAGCACATTCTCCCCACATAGCAAACCCATAATATAGCGAGGGACAAGAACCACATAAAACTATGCAACTATATATTTTTTCTAACAGGGTAGTAAAAGTTTAGCTGGCTAATATGAGCAGTTACTGTGGCTGAGCTGGTTAAAGCATTAAGCCTTGTTTATACTCGACGCGTCCGCATGAGCCCAAAGGTGCGTGCGGCAAAAATTACATGATTGTAACAGCGCGCGCGCCTCCGCATCCCCTAGACACCACTTACTACACACAATAGGCTTTTTTCTCTGATTTTGGAAACTCGATCGACTTAAAATGCTTCCAAGATCGACGGGTTGGTGATTCCTCTAACTGTTTTACGGTCAATGACAAGAGTAGCCTACTAATCAGCTGTCTCACGAACGTAACCAGCACATTTATCCCCACATAGCAAAGCCATTACACAGCGAGGGAGAAGAATTAAGTTACATGAAACAATCCAACTACATATTTACACCACTGACAAGGGAAAAGTCACTACTCACGGTGTTTATGGCTAGCTTCTTCTAGCTTTCTGCGGCTTCTCTTTCAAGGTAGTGACGAAACGCGCTCTGTAACTCTGTTTGTTCGCTGTCGGCTACAGTAGAAACATGACGTCACAATATGGCGACCTTCATAGAAGGGGATTCCCGCGCCTATGTAGATATAAATGTCTCACTCTAAGGTAATAAAAACATTACGGTTTATTGAGTAAGTTCTTTATACACCACTGAACACATAGTTATGGATGTCATATTGCATTTCTGTTAATAGATACTCAAAATGTTTACACACTGCACCTTTAAAACAGTGATATTGTGAAATATTATTGAAATTTTAAAGAACTGTTTTCAATTAAAATATATTTTATGACAAAGCAGAATTTTCAGCAGTCACGACTTCAGTCTTCAGTGTCACATGATTATTTGTATATTTTAATACATTGATTTGCTGCTCAAGAAGCATTTTATTATAAATAATAATCTTGAAAACAGTTGTAGTGCTTAATTATATTGTGGAAACTGAGAGACTTTTTAAAGATTATTTAATGAATAGGATGTTCGAAGTAAACAAAAAAACAGAGATTTAATTTTAATTTTCATAATTGTCTAAATAAAAAATTATAAAATATTTTCTAAAATATAAAAACAATTAATGTGTAAATTCAATGTATTAAGGTTTTTTTTTTTGGTTTTTTTTACTCTAAGCCAGGACAATAAATTGAGGTTCGATAATCCCCGAAGTTGTTATTAACAAATTTGTGTCTATTCACAGTGAAACCTTCAAAATCACTGATATATTGACACAATTACATACATTTTTATAGTAAACCCATTAAGTATTTTCAGGACAAAAAGTGTTTTTCAAAAGACATTATATTTTTATTACGAAGACTTCAAAACCTAGTGAAAATGCATTAAAATTCTCAAAATCCTTAATTTATAGAAGGGATATAGACATGGGGAAAATTAATGGGAAATATTCCACAAACACAGACTGACAACTACTGAAAAAAACTATAAATTACATTTGAAATGAAAATTCATTTCTGAATATAAATGAATGAATGAATAAATAATATTTTGTGTAATAATAAATTATCAAAATGTGTAATAAAGTCTAATAATGTGATATATATATATATATATATATATATACATATATATATATATATATATATATATATATATATATATATATATACATATATATATATATATATATATATATATATATATATATATATATATATATATATATATATATATAATTATTATTTTCAATGAGAGGGTCCTTGGATTGACTGTCTCTATGAGGGTCTGTGAAACTAAATGTTAAAACCCCTCAAGTTTAAGTCATATTAGCAGCAGTAAAATATGAACTCACCTGTTCTTCTCAGCGATAAAAGCAAGAGGAGAACGAAAACAGTGAAGAAATCTCTGGAACCCAAGTGGAACCAGACGTTCATGTACTCGCCAGTGCACAGGCGAGAGTTCAGGGAACGTATGCTGGAGATCACGCTATGGGACCAGGCTAGAGTCCGAGAGGAAGAAAGCGAGTTCCTGGGAGAGGTGAGAGAGAAACACCATCCCACTGTATGTCTCTATGATGCCACATTCGTAGTAATAAAAGATTTCACACTGTTTACTCGGTATAATGCTAGATAACTGTTGTGGCAGTTCATGTCTGAAAGCAATATCAGACATGAATAGAAGTTTTAGTTTAAAATCAATTTAAACTTTCTTGGCAAAGTTTATACTTTAAATATTGCACAATTTTGCAGTTTAAACTCAAAACATAAGTCATTATAAATGGCTCTGTATTTCATACCTTGTGTGTTTGTGTGTGTAGATTCTGATAGAGCTGGAGACAGCGCTATTGGATGATCAGCCTCATTGGTATAAGCTCCAAACACATGACGTGTCCTCTATGCCGCTGCCTAACCCGTCACCCTACATGCAGAGACGTCTCCTACATGGAGAGAGCCCAACGCGCAGGTTACAGAGTATGTACACACATCTACTGTTACAATAAACACAAACATAATCAATTGAAACTGCTTAATAATGGTAAACTAAAGTATTCACAGTACAATTGAATGTGATCTCAATCTGATTTTGACCGAACAGTGTGAACAGCAATAGATTTTGAATCACATACCGGTATTTAAATCCAGTCAGGGCCACTTTCAGATGTGTAAATCGACTTCTGTAAACAGTCCTGTCATGATTCATTTTATGTTAATCATTCATCATATCATTTTGTTTCATTTACCAGTTGTTTAAATCATAAAATAAAATTTGAATTACACTGCATTACATAGACATGTAAAAAAATACACACTACCATTCAAAAGTTTGTGGTCTCTTATGCTCAGCAAGTCTGCATTTATTTGATCAAACAATAATATTGTGAAATATTATTACAATTTAAAATAACTGTTTCTATGTTTATATATTTGTTTATTATTGCTGGGGAAACTATGATGCATTTTTCTTTAAAAATGTATGTGTAGAAAGTTCAAAAGAACATTTTATGTATGTTTGTTTTTGTTTTTGTTGATGTGTTTCTTTTTTTCATGTTTTGTTTCCTTCAAAAAAATATTACTATCTATCCACCACTGACACATTTCCAGTCAAGAGCCCGTATTTATACAACTCAGGTAACTTTTACCTGCTTGCTCCTGTTAGCATGTGATTGGCCAGCAATGTGATTTGTATCCTTTACACTGTCCAAAGTGTGATCTCCCCTCAGTTCCGCCTCATACTCTTCAGAAACACCCACTATTCCACACAGCTTGCATGGAGTTAATGCACATTGCTGCTGCTACATGCCACCAATCCTCATTTTAAAGCTTATATCCCTTTTAAGGCCTGATCTTCACCATTAAAAAATATAAAATCAACCCAGTTCCTGAGACGATCTATGTATGGACTGCTAACGCTTTTCCCAGTCTCTCACAAACCTTTCTGTGGTTGATGTTTGCTGTGTTTCACTATTTTGAACCAAAGTTTGTTTCTGTTATCAATGTGAGTTTCATCGTGAGCTGCAGCTGTTTTTCCAATGTAGAAAGGTAACAAATGAGAAAGCGTCAGCTTAAACTAAAATTAACTGGCATGGATATATTGTAAGGGATACAAAGAGCCTCTTACCTAAAGTTATTTCATTAGAAACAAATGCATTTTGTTTTACATGCAAATTATACAAACTAGTCTAGGTTGCTTTCACATAAGCTTTGCCTTAGCATGGAAAAAAATTTCACATAAAATATTCTCAGGTCATTTTCAATATATTATTCAAATCAAAAGTTGCATCTATTAATATTATTTAATGGACTTCAGCTGAAAGGGACTAACATTGAACAGTTTTTCTAATAACGAATGTTAACAAATGTTACTAAATACTGTAACAAATGTAATACTCGTTAGTTAATGCTTTCTGAAATTATAACTACAAATGGACCAATATGAGCATTTTTAAATGATCAGTCTTTTTAGGTTGAATAATATCCAATATAATAATATCCAATATAAGAATATCAGATCTTTTTTTTAGGTCAAACTATACACTCTTAAAAGCTTTCAGAAGTAAAAAGCGTTTTTTCATGCCTAAAAATTGAATTAAAATGTAAAAGTGAAGAATTTGCTTTATTGAAAGCTATTTTTGTGAAACGAACAAAAAAATGTTAGGCACAACTGTACATATTTATAATATCCGCCATCATATAAGCCACATAAAACAAAATAATTTATAATTTTATAATAAAATTATATAAAAAAATACAATTTATGTTTAGTTCGCAATATAATAACTAATTATAAAAATTATTAATTTAGAATTAATTAGAAATGTTAAAGATTTTTTAAATTATTTAAAAATATGTTAATATCATAATTTCAATATTGGTGCATCTCTGATAACATGATGCTAGTTTAGTGTGTGCGTGTGTTTGCTGTGCTGTGACCCTAGCTAGATTACTTAACCTCACGTGAACCGTGCTGTAAATTACAACAGACGGTCACGTTAAGAGGGTATTTTCTTCATTATGTCCCTCGTGATCTGTTCCTCCACCCTTCTCTCTCTCTCTCTCTCTCTCTCTCTCTCTCTCTCTCTCTCTCTCTCTCTCTCTCTCTCTCTCTCTCTCAGGATCACAGAGAATCAGTGACAGCGAGTTCTCTGATTACGACTGTGAAGATGGGATTGGTGTTATCTCAGGTACAGCGAAGTCACCTTTCTCTGCTTTAGTACCACACTGTTCTTAGAAAACTGAAGACTTGAGCGTCATTGAAAGCATTCAGTGCTTTTCAATTAAATTCAGTGCTCTTTTATATATCAAATTAATTTGCAATGTATTGCAAACATAAAACAAAGTTATACTGTAACTTATTATTTCACTTCACTCACATTTTAGTGGAAAGTGGTACCAACAGTGTGATTATATACCGAGTTTTGGGTCAGTCTTATAAGCCTTGTTCAGACGGTCAGTCTAAATATTGGAATTAGATTACAATTTTACAAATCCATTTCAAGCTACATTCATATATGGTTTGAAATCGTATTCAGATATAATTTCTGGAAATCCATTATATCATTTATGCGCCACATAAAACGTAAATGTCAGACGTCGTTGCAGAAACAAGATTGCGTTGTATTGTTGTAAATATTATTACAACTGTTTAAAATATTTTAAAATGTAATTTATTCCTGTGGAGGCAAAGCTGAATTTTCAGCATCCTAACTGCACTCCTCAGTGTCACATGATCTTCAGAAATCATTCTGATATTTGATTTTCTGCTCAAGAAACTTTTCTTACTATTATCAATGTTGAAACCAGTTATTTGATGAATTCTTTGATGAATAGAAAGTTCAAAAGTGCATCTTTTTTTTTTTATCTTACTGACCGTTTGAACACACAACCTGATCTGATCTACATGAATGAAACTCCAGAGGGATGTCTGTTGTCTTTGGAATTATCTGTTTGATGTCTGATTGCACGTGGGCTACCCAGGCCTTTGTGTGCGTTCACACATGCTGATCAACAAATCAAATTAAAGGATATTGTCAGAGAGAAGATTACTGTGAACTTTAGTCTCTCCCAACTCAGCACAAGGAAAATCCTCACCGTCATTTCACTCTGACGTTGTAACAGGACTCTTAACGGTTGTGCTCACTTCTTAAGGCGTCAATTTACGCCTTCACTTCAAGAAGGCGTCACTTCTTTTCATGTTCACAAAGTGTCATTGTGTAGTGTGGACACCCAAAAATGTCTGAATGCCATTGTATTAGATAATACTAATTACTCATGCTCCTTTATTTCACTGAATGTTGAGTTGAGTTGTTAAATGTCTGTTGTGTTGTGTTTGCCTCAGATTACCGTCACAATGGCAGGGATTTCCAGAGCTCCACTCTGTCTGTACCTGAGCAGGTGATGTCATCCAATCACTGTTCACGATCAGACATGATCCGCACACGTTCACGCTCACCCAGCGTTCCTCCCCCACAAAGGTAATCTACAACAGAAAAACACAAATGAGTGATTTATGTGTAAAGGGTCATATTATGAGGAATCTTTGGAAATATGAGTTCAGTGAGCTATGAAAAACACATAGTAACTTTCAGAAGATGCCTTCTGTCGTCTGATAGATACTTTTTTAACAAGTAAAAGGCCTTTTAGGATAATTGTACAAATGTCCCTCTTCAGATACACATGACTTTTTGCTGTGAAATGTTTATAAGTAAACGGAAAAATAAATTGTATATTGTTAATAATATTTCAAGATGAACACTTAGTGGACTTAGGTGTACTTGATTATGCATGCATCATTTATCTTTAAAAAAAATCATGCTAAAACATGAGCATCAATTATGATACATCAGGCTTTTGAGAAATGTTTATTTGTTCATCTCTCAATCATCATTGTATTTCATTGCAGTATATGTTTCCCCCCCAATAAAAAAACTTTGATCATAAAAATAAGCATTTACATATCATCTTAGTTAGGGCTGTGCGATATGACAATATATATCGGATGGACGAAATAAAAAGTCTTATCGTTTCATATTATGCTCTATCGTTTATTTCGCAGTGTCGTAAAATACATAGTTTACGGCAAAACTTTTTCATCATTTGGACGACTCCAATCTTACACGCCACATGATGATGCAGGCAGAAACTCGGCAACACCTGATCCATTAATACTAACACTTTATCTTCTATTCTATATCTATTATCTTAAAAAAAAACAAAAAAAACAGGTACTGCGTTAGATTAAACTGGGAAGGGTCATAGCACTTGCATATTGTTGTCCTATTGTTAGTTTAACTGCTTCTATTGTTCTCATTTTTGAGTCGCTTTGGATAAAACTGTCTACTAAATGAATAAATGTAAACGTAAACGTGAATAACATAGAGAGTAAAGGGGAGACAGAACCGAGTGGCTCCGAGCTGGAGAAGCACCAGCCAGGACAAATCGACGAGCTCGTTCCTAAACGAGGGGCTACCTCTGTAGCATGGACATGGTTTGGTTAACTTTCTATATGTTTGATTGACTATTTTATTTTGATAATTAACAGGCTGCGATGTCAAGTTAGCAATGCTAGAATAAGTTGTGTGCGCGTGAGGCGTCGGCGTGATCAGGGGAATTTTTGTTCAGGAAAATCTGTTACTTTGTAATTTATAGTAATACGGATAGAAGCAAGACATGATTCAAAACTGTAAAGCCTTTGTAAAATACAAAAAACAAGCACGATCCATTTTCTGCCGTCTGTTTCCTTACCGTGAACTTTGGACCCTGTCTCAATGAACCGAAGCTCAGCAAAATATTTCCTTTCGTTTTGTTAATCTGTAATTATTTAATTGAAATAGCCTATATTTAGCGTATAGGCATATGTATTAGTTTTATATATTTTGTTTATATATTTTAACGCACCAGTGGGGCTCGACAGCCATAGTCAAACGGGTTGGCGTGTATGGTTGGGTTGCGGAGAGATTGTGAGATTGTTGTTAGGTCTCAGCAGCAGGAGGGATGTAGTGGTCAGTAAGCTGGGCTGAGTTGAGTGGGGGACGGAGGGGGGTGACTCTGGGGTGACTGTCAAGCCCTCTTGAGGTGTCGTGGGCTAGTCGACAAAACACTGAGGACGGAAGGTGCCCACTTGAAGACCCTAGAGATGTCCCCTACTCAGCTCAATCCAGACGGTTGTCATGGGGGGACCGCACTGTGGTTGCAGCCGTTGTGTGTGCTGACGCGTGTTAACACTAGACAGAGGGAGATTTACATCACCATATGGAAAGAAGCGTAAATGGATGGAGAAGCATAGGTTACTGTAAAGCTATGTCTTAGTTGGTGCTTATCTTGGCGAAAGCCGAGTACAAATCAGCATGAAGTTTTAACATCTACTCTCGTGTAATGGAAATCTTGTTTTATTCTGTTTTCTCCGTTCACAGAAGCGCTTTAAGTGTGTGATGTGACGTTGTGTGAATCCATGTTTTAGTCTATCCTGCAATTTCCGCTGGTTTTTAAAAAACACAACAAGCTGCATATTACCCACTATTAGTTTTCACTGAAATGTAGGCCTAATTTTTTGACAGTTGGTGACATATACAGTATATCCTCGGAAAAACTAACACCAGCGCATTGGCATTGCAACTTACCTATGATGATTGAGAGCTGAGCGCAGGCATTTCACTCACGTTGGATAGGCATATATGCGTCAATATCACATTTGCACAGTCGGTACTATTTGAATTAGTGATTGGTTGACTGCCAAATTAAAATATTTAATAGAACGATAAAATAACATTAGTAATGTATTGTTTACATTCATAATTCTAATAATTAGTAATAATAATTAATAATAAACTGTTTATATATCAGTATTTTATGTTGGGCCAATGGGCCGGTGATCATTTGTTTTTGAAAATTATTTTATATTTCTACATTCTTAAACATTTGCCCAGAAGTTCTAAATAAAGGGAGAAAAATAATCACATATGAATGAGTACATTTTTGAGTATATATTTTGAAATGTAAAAAAGAAATACTCTTTTCCATCTGGTAAATATTTATAAACTATTAATTTATTGCATTTACAGAAAAGGTACCATATTGTGATATATATCGTTGTCGGGATATGAGATGACTTATATCGTGATATGAAATTTTGGTCATATCGCGCAGCCCTAATCTTACTAAGACATATTACTAGAAGTTATAGACTAACAACTGATATTTAAATGCATTTTATGTACAGAGTTGTCTGTTATAAAGATCCTATTATTTTTCACTTTACATTTTGGCCATATTAATATTAGCAAATGCACCAAATTACATATTTTTATTAATCTGAATAAAAGTATCATTCATTTTATAAATGTATCTGAATAAATATATTGTCCTATACCGTATGATATGAGCCATAGAATCCTGATGTATCAAATATGAGACAAAACATTAAACACGAATGCAAACTTTTTTTTTTTTTTTTTAAAGAACAATATTTTGTCTAAAGGTTCAATAAACGGTTCTATTTAAAACTTGTTAAAAAAAACATCTTATTCGTTAACTGAAATAAAATATAAATATTAGGTGCAAAAATAATATAATCTACAGAATAGTAAAATAACGCATTAAATATGGCACTTCTGTTCCTGGTGCTCATTGTTAAAGCAGAGCTCTCCTTTTCTCTCTCCTCCTTCAGTCGAAGTTTAGACCATGGTGTGAGAGGAGCACCCTCGCTTTATGGCCCCCGACAACAATTGTCTGAAGACAGATACTCACCAGACAGGTATGTGTCACATAAAACGCTAGAGAGCGCTTGTGTTTATTGTACCCTAAAAAGTTCTTTGTGTCTTAGTTTGCTTTTTTCCTGATAGAGGGAACACAAATGGGAATGTTGCCATTATACCTTCATCTTTTCAGTTAACGTGATTATGGAAATTCAGTTTGACGAATATGATGTGCCAGCAGCACAGAGAGAATCGTAGGAAGGTTCAGTTCATTTTGAGAAAGCAGGGGAAAAAATCTGTTCCTCCTCCTTTCTCTTTGACATCACACTTTTTTTTATCCGTCAATCACTGCCTCTCTCGCTTTTATCTTTCCATTGCTCCATATTCAATAGCTCCATTCAGCCATATTTCTGTTCTTTGCTCCCTGTGGTTGCAGCCAGTATCTTACCCTCCCTCCTCGAACCAGACACAGACAGCCAACCATCGACCCCGCTATCCAGGACCCCAGGTATTCTGTTACCCCAGAGCAGCATTACGCGCCCCTGCTCACCTCCCCCTTCTCTCCAATCACAGCACTCCTCTCACTTTCACCCACTTACCTCCTGCTGCTAGCTGATTGACAGGTGACAGCTTGCCCACACATGGCACTGTATAAGAAAAATGAGGCTGTTCTTTCACTTTAATAAGTCATAACAAGTATGTAATTAATTCACTCATGCATTATAGATCTCCTTTTTGGATGATAAGAGTCATGTTTTTACATGAGAAAACATTCAGCACCTCTCTCTAACTAATACTGTCACATTCTTACTACCTTAAAGGAATGTCCAGATTTCAATACAAGGAAAGACCTACATAGATCAATATAATCTGTGAAGAACTGTCCATTACCATTGAAACTATTTTGACTTGCCCTTGTTTTGTAAAAACAAACAAAAAGTAGTAATGCACCATTAGACGAAATGCAGCTTTTTCAATTTTTTAAAACACTTCTTTCTTACAGAAAAGTTAGCAGTTTGCTGGCTTCACATGATCATATTGTATGGGTTAACACTAATGCTGTATACTTAAAATAAAATAAAAATATGTCGTCTGTTTATTTACCCTTTGTAAATGTATTACTGTCAATGTGATTTTTGTTTGTTTTGTGTTCAAACTGAGGGACAAAATACACTACTGTTCAACAGTTTGGGGTCGGTAAGATTTCTTGATGTTTTTTTTAAAAAGTGTCTAATGCTCACCAAGGCTGCATTTATTTGATTGAAAATACAATAAAAGCAGTAATATTGTGAAATATTATTACCATTTAAAATAACTCTTTTTCTATTTGAATAATAATTTATTCCTGTGATGGCAAAGCTGAATTTTCAGCAGCCATTACTCCAGTCTTCAGTGTCAAATTATCCTTCAGAAACCATTAATATGCTCAAGAAACATTTCTTATTAATGTTGAAAACAGTTGTGCTTAATATTTCTGTGGAAAGCGTGACTTTTTTTCTCAGAAATCTTTGAGTAGAAACGTCACAACAACAGCATTTATTTGAAAAATAAATATTTTATAACAATCTTTACTCTCAATTTTTATATATATATATATATATATATATATATATATATATATAAATTTAATGCATTCTTGCTGCATTTTTCAATTTCTTGACCCCAAACTTTTGAACAATAGTGTCATATTCTCTGTTCAAATCTTGTATTAAAACCTTTGGGAATTCACTATGAATGAATTGCGCCTGATTCATTTTTCACAAATCAGGCAACAATATTCTGTGCTGAATGCGATTTGCATAATATGGATGCAGCAAACAAACAAGGGCAATTTTCATTAGACAATTTTCACTATAGTTGTGCGGCATATCTGCACCGAAGAGGTCCAGACACCCAGTAAACTCTTGAAATTTGTAATGCTTCTACAGGGATAAATGCCTGGTAATCAAATCCCAATAATCGCTCATTTCCATCGATTGATCATCATTACTACTCCCATGAATAGTGAAAAAATTTAAACAAACATCTCTATTAAGTGATTCAGTTTACCGCCTACTTTCCCTTGCCATAATATTGTGATGGAAAGCCTAAAAAATACTTCAGTTTTGACGTGAGCGCTTACCCTTTCAAAGTATACTCCATTTGATAGCATGCACAAACAGGCGATCGACTCGTGTGCCCTTGAAAGTTCAAACTTCGTTCAATTTCTGTGCTGTTTCTCTCCAGACATCTACAGATGACTATATTTATGCAATGCAATTCGTAAAACCCAAAATATACTTTAGCCAAGCAAATACTGTTTTGAAAATAAAGTCTATATAGTCTATAATACACCTTGAAAGGCCAATGTCCTTTAGTGAATTCACCCCAGGATTCCTTCAAAAATAACAGTGTAGTGTTGTGCATTTGCTAGTACTTGCTAGCATGTGATCGTAATACATGCAAGTAGTCGTACTTTCACATTTTTAATTCGCACCACCGGAAAAGCACTACATTTTCACTTCTAAAAGTTTAGCAAATCATTGTTGCTGATGTTTGCTGCAACATAAATTATTGTGTCGATAGCTTAGTTCTCTTGACTTGAGGTTACTTGATTTCTGCTTTTGTGCTTTGGGTGATCTTCACCTGTTCCTTCTTTCAGAGTGGGGGTGCCAAAAAAAGGTGCCCCACACTCTTACCACTCAGATAATGCCCACTTGTCCTACCCGTCTCTAACTACTGCACTTTCACTTTCTGTTCTGACTCATAGTATGTGCCCCCTTTATCGTGAAGACGCGGTCAGGTTACTGCGCTCCACTAGGATGGCCCGTGCATACTCAGAAGGGTACAATAGCGTGGACAGGTAGTAAACCACAGAGGTTCACTCTCGTTCTCATGATGCTTCATATTAGTGCCGTGGTGGTAGTTTGGGCTAGAATAGCTAGTGGCGCCTTTCAAAATGTTTCATGTTTATGTCTCCAGATTTACAAAGGAAACTTTCCAATGGGCGGAAAAGGAGACAATAACGTCAAATGGGCCATTTTCTTACAGAAATGTGGTAAATGTTTGAAAAACAGTGGCAAATTTTACGTGTCGCTGTAGCGTCAATCCTCTGCCCATTGAGAAAGCTTTGTGCCGTCGTCATAATGATATGGAGTCATTATGGCTCCTCTCAGGAGGATAAAAATAGATGATAGCGTTCAGATTGTGACTTTGCCGACTATGCTACTAAGTACGCCAGTAATCTTAGAACAATATTTCCCAAAGGAAATTTGTGAAATGTGTATGTATGTCTCTTTAGCAGCTCCCACTCCACCATTCCCACTGTGTAATGAATTGCATCTTCAGCGCTGCTCACTGGATGGCTTGTGTTGTTTTGATGACTGAGCACTAGCTCTTTCGGTCCCAAGCCAACTAGCGTCACTATGACAGAACTGCCAGTCAAAAAACTGCAAGCTACAGTGAATGTTCACCCTGTTATATATAAATATATTATTTACCCCTCAGAAATATGGGATTGAATCGATTTAGGATGTGTAGTGGAGACTCATATATTATGGAGTAGACCTTGCCAGCTTTGGTGTACAGAAGCCCTAAGGTGTGATAAGATTCACATATAATTTTTGCGCCATTCACATTAGCAAAATTTCGAGGGCAAAAAAAAAAAGATGTATTTGTCAACAGTGTTGTGATGTGTGAAACTGTGCACATAGAAGTCACATTCAAACCAAACAGAGTACACATGACCAAATTGAACCCATTGCAGAATCTGTGTTGGAATTTACCCTCACATGAAATTCAGTCATGTGGATTCCTATTGAAATTACTTGATGTTGCCTGTAAAAATTCACCTTACAACAGTAAATGTGACCACACCTTAATATACTTGCGTATCTCTTCACTCTTGAAAATGAAGGTACTTTAACGGCATCTTGGGTTCCATGAAGATTCTTTAACATCCATAGAATCTTTCCACTCCTCAAAAAGTATTTATAGTGGAAAATGGTTCTTTAGATTATTAAAATGTTCTTCTCACTGAGAAAAAAAGTTGTTCTTTACATAACTGGGAACCAAAAATGATTCTTCAATGGCCTCGCCTATTGGAACCTTTATTTTATTCCATGATGTAACCATAAACATGGCAGATGCTTTTATCTAAAGCAACTTACATTTCATTTGAGGTATTTATTCTATCAGTTCAGGCATTCCCTGGAATCAAAATATTATATTAATATTTACGATGAATTAATAGTAATAATTAAATTCAAACCATGTGGCTTGTTGAGAAGAGACACACCATTGCTGGGAGCAGTGTTGGATAGTAACTGATTACATGTAATCTGGATTGTGTAATTTTTGATTCCAAAAATTAAGTACTTGTAATGGGATTATTATGCTTTAAACTTCTCATAATCAGACCAGAGTTAAGTTTTTATTGTTTACATGATTACATATTCCTTGATTCTCCCCAAATCTTCCTTTTGTAAAAAGTTTATCGCTTATAAATGTTTGTAAAGTCTTCTCGATTTGTGGAATTTCACACCAGCCACTAGTCAAATGGCTAAAATAACATGGAAAATGGAGAGGCAACAGCACTTGACCACTGAATTTACAGAAATCCACTTTTAAGGATTGTTTGCATTTCTAATCAAATTTTGATGAACACATTTGAATTATTATTCAAACTATAATTTAAGAGTCATTTAACCATTTATTACTGTCTTTGGGAGGCTTTTTTCTTTCAAACACATTAAAATTTACAAATTCATGTAAGTTCATATTTACTTGTAATGTAGTTTTCCCCAAACTTTTTAGTCAGCTGCACCTCTTTTGATATAATATATTTAATAATTAAGTCAATAATTTAACAACACAGATATTCATGGTTCTCTGATGTCGATTAATGATCATGACATCCAGGTAAAAAAAAACTATAATATTTAAACATTTTAGTATGTGTTGATTTGTTTTTATTTATTTTCATTTAACATTTTTATGATTTAATTCATTACTAGCTTTTCATAAACTCACTAACATCCTGCAGTTCCTTCACAAACCACAGTTCGGGAAACCCTGACGCAATGTTTAATGCCATTCATATTGTGGAATGCATTTTCAATTTTCAAAATGCAATTTGCAATCTGTACCGGACTACAATTTGTAAGTAATCTACCCAGCACTGCATAGGAGATGAGAAAACTGCTGTAAAATCACTTAATAGACCTAGGTATGGTCTCTTTTGATTTTGACCTATAGCAATGCCAACGCAACATACTTAAAAAACACAAAGAAACCCTTAGCAACTCCCTGGAAACCAGTGACCACCCACAACAACCTAGCGCTGGAGTCGACTTTTGCATTGCCAATCTTTTATTTCTTTGAAATCTTAGATTTCCTGAGAGACTTGATGTAGCTCAAGTTGTCAGCAAAACACCAAGGTTATGGGTTCAAAAAGCAAGGGAATGAATGAACTGATAAAATGTATACCTTAAATGCAATGTGAGTCCTTTTGGGTAAAAGTGTCTACCAAATGCATAAAAGTAAATGAGATCTTGAGAGAACTGTTTTGTTATTTAATTACGAATTTGAATAATTATTCCATTATCATGGAAAAATCATGAGTGATGTGTCATGCCATATCATAGTGACATAACTAACTTAAGATCTGTTATCGTGAGCAAATGTGAATCTATAACACTTTATGGCTGCATTGGAGTTCTTTCTGGCAAGTAGAATTATGTTTGGCACATAGGATCTGATTATGTGTTATTTTGTGTTCAGGAGGATGAGGAGAGATAGACAAATGTCTACCTACAGTGACTCTTTTGATTCACCTGAGAGGTAAAACCCAGATACTTAAGTTGAGAAATGCATTATGTTTATGCATCCATAATAGTATTCAAGTGGACTATTTTACTATAGATACATAACTCTCACCCCTTGCCCGAATTCAGCTGTCGCTCATTCTAATCATACTTTCCTTTCTTCATTTCAATCTATCGTTCCTCATCCTCCATTTAAAGATATTACAATGGGCCCAATCATGTATCTACTCCATGGCCCAATCATGTCATGAATGGAACCAGTGGGGACTACAGGTAAGATTTCTGTAGAGATAAGCAGCCACAATACATCACAAACTCTTTCTTTTTACTCATCAGTTATTAACTGCTAGGAACAGATGCCCAATTTATGTTCCCACTGAGACTTTGTGTCTAGATCCCAGTTATGGATTTGAGACTCCTTTTTATTTTATTTATCTTCTCAAACACTGACCTTTTATACATTTTCAAGCAAATAAAAACTGAATATAATGTACTAAGTGTGGCACTAACACATTGAGGTTGGTTTATTCAGTAGGACATGCCCCAGGATAGAAATTGAGCCATCTACAGACACAGAAAGGTATTATTACATTGAGTGAAATAGTTTCAGAAGATGTTTTCAGTGCAGACCTTAGTTCAACTTAAATGTTTTAGTTATCCTGTTACCTTTACGTTTTTGCAGCATTTTTAAATGCTCACTAATATTTTGGTAAATGGAAGCTTTAGCACAGTGAAAAACAAATCGCATGTTGCTTAAATGATTAGAAGATTTAGCAGTAGCACAACTAAATACATTTTTTATATTAGTATGGTACCCAGTTTTAAAAACATAATGAAGTTCATTTAGTTTTAGTTTGTTTGTTTCGAAGTAGTAAGCGATTTTCTCTTTGAGCAGTATACTATGCATTACATTATCTATAAACTCTTATGAAAAAGAAGAACACTTAAGCATACTTTTAAAAAGAGTACTTATTATGGAAATAATATACTTAAGTATGAACTGAATGTAATGTTTTAAGTCACTTAATTGCATGTTAATTGCAATTAAATGAAAATATATTTGTTTAGATTTATATTAAATGCAGTTGGCTTACTTGAATTTTTTAACCAATTAAGTACACCAAATGTACTTCTAGAAAGCACAAAAAAGGTTATTGAAACATAATGTTTTAAAATAAAACTTTAATTTTTACATTATTTTGAAATGCACTTTTACTTAAGTCTCCTTAAGTGTGTTTAGAATCAGTCGTGATAGTGTACTCTCTTTAAGTACATTTAAGTGTACTTTCATTAATATTATATTATCTGCAATTACAGTTTAGCAAAAAAATATACTTTTAAGATTTGAAGTACCCAAGTGCTCATTCAATACAATTAAGCGTACTTCTTTTTCATAAGGGTATATTGTGTTATAAGGCTATTTAGCAACTCCTGACAGCTATGAGAGCTTCTAAATGACCATTTCATGTTCTTCTCTCATGCACCTCTATAGAGAGGATCATATTCCAGAGTTCCCAGCTAACAATGAGTACTTTGAGGAAGATCTGAGGTAATACAGTAGAATTTTTAGATGAATAGAGTAGACTAGTCATGGGGTTAATGGTTGTGATATTATGAAATGTCTTCTCTTGTTTTCTTTGCAGCAGCTTCCAGAAGCATTTATTTGCTTGTTTCTTTAACTTTTGCCTATTACTGCACATGTCAGTTTGTTGACTTTCTTTGGTTAACACTTATTTTTGGTTGTTTCAGTTTGGTATTTCTTTATGATTTTCTGTTTATGCTGATGGCCCTGAGCAACCAACATTGAAACTTTTTGTTTGGTTGTTTTTTGCCAATTATTAGCCAAAAAGCATAATTTCACAGGAACAACCTAACGAGCTGCGATTATAGAGCATTTGATGCCCTGTGATCCCATGATGCAGTGGGGCTCAGCTGAGCGTGGCTTTTTGACTAACATTCTGCAGGTATAGCCGCAGCATGGTGGACAGACATGACCATTACAGGTCCAGGTCAGCTGACCAGCGGCCCATGATGGAGCGACCGGTCTACACCCGCTCCCGCTCGTCTGAGCGGCCCGACTCCGGCTACATGAGATCCATGCCGTCCTTACCGTCAGGGAGATCCGCTCCTCCCTCTCCTGCCTTAACGAGGTGACCCAGACCCATCACAACAAGCACTAAAGCCCTAAACGAAACCATGCCTTCTGCTTCCTGTCACCTGGAATGCCTCTCTCCACTTCCTCTTATTTTAACCCTGTTGGAACGATGCTGTTTTTGATTTGTCTTCATTTATTGAGTAGAGATTAGTGATGATGGTTGCTACTAACGTCTTTTCATTTGAATTATAGACACACCTGTTATATCCATTTGAGATATAATGGGTTGTACCTGGCATCGTACTGTTTACTTTCTTATTTGTTTTAATTATTATATTTGTTTTTGTGTTTACTAACATTATTTATTTGTGGTTTAACAGTTTATGCTTTGAGTTATGGGCTGTTATGAGTGCCGTGTGCTCATGCATTTAGGCCTTTTCACTTTCCTTGCAGCTTTAGCAGCCACAAGCACCTTTCCTGATGCTGATTCCATCCCACCTTTTGAGACACCATAAAACCTTTTGGCTTAAGATTTGCCCGGCACATCATAAGTCTCAAGGAAATTACATAAATGTTCAGATTTACACATGAACTTTCACTGACACAGTAGCTCTTGAATGTGCCGCAAATTTACTTTGAGATGTGAGGCACATGTACGATCATTGGAAAGCAAATGTGACATTGAGCTCAAAAGGTGCTTTAAAGATCATTGTGTTTACTGTGGAGTTGATGTGCATTTTAAACGTATATATTTGTTTACGTGGCTAAAATGCACATGACTGTGACACATTTACTAAATGCATGCTCTTATATGGTTATATATGTGAAATTTATTTAATGGTTATTTTTCTTTAGTTTTACACAAAAGAACATGTGCCAAGAACTTGTTGTCATATTTTACCCCAAAATAAGAAGATAAATATATGAAAAAATATTTTATAAAAAGAAAATTAAGCCTGTTTTAGATTAAAAAATATATATTTTTTATTGTGATTTTCAGATGGTTCCAGATGGTTAATTTTTCTAATTCTAAGCATTTTAAATGTTGATTTTCATTTCTTTTTATATTCCATTTCTATATCATTTTGCAGTTTTATTTATTATGGAAGTTTGTTTTCTCCACTGAATGAAAAATAAAAAAAGTAATTGCGACTTTTTATTTCACAATTCTGACTTGTTTGTGAAAAAGCCATAATTGTGATATAAATGAGCAATTCTGACTTTTTTTCTCAGAATTGTGAGTTATAAAGTCAGAATTGCGAGATATAAACTTGCAATTCTGAGAAAAAGTTGTCTTTTTTCCACAAGTAAAAAAAGTTCGAATTGCAAGAAAAATCTGAATAGCGATTTTAAATCTCACAATTCTGACTTTATATCTCGCAATTATGAGTTTACATCTCACAATTGTCTCTCAATTCTGACAATATAACTCGCAATTGTGAGAAAACAAGTCTGAATTGTGAGATATAAAAGTCGCAATTATCATTTAAATTGTTTTATACCGTAATGGAAACAAGCCAACATAATTTATATATTTTGTGCAAAAAGAAATCTTTTGCACATAATATGAAAACATCAAATGTAGTTTTTATTTATTTATTTTTTTACCAGAACAGGCGTTCTGTAACAGTTTAAAAGGTGGTTTGTAAAAAGTACTTTCCCACAATTGAAAAATACATCAATATAACTCAGCAAATCAGCAGAAATGAAAAGCAATGCAGCAAACATTACTAAAACTTTACAATTTAAATATAATAAATATATAATTATTTGTTTCCTTTAAAGTAATGTAAATAAGAAGATTTATAGTGAGAAGTTATAGTAACAGGGGAGAGGAGAAATTATGTAAAATGCACAAATTTCTTCATACGTAAAATAGGCCTTGTTGATGAAATGAAAAATATAATTTATCATGTATTTCTTTTGATATTGGGGTGAAATATGACTTGACAATTTTCATGAGATTCACCTACAATATTATGTGGGTTGCTGTACCAGCTCATGTTGATTTACCTTATCTACAGAACGTATATTTCACCAAATGTTTTTACTTCCTTTTGTTTTTTTACTAACCCTTGAGAAAACCGTGCCAAATATTGACTTATTTTGTTTAATAGTACATAGTATGTGTCCCTTTTTATAGCAATCAAGTGGAGTGTGTTTTCTGACACTATTGTATCATTACTAAGTGATGCTACTGCCAGTATAACCATAGTTAGGTTTGTTTTTATTAGTATTCTCTCACCAGCGTGTGTCTGTAGTCAATCAGTCTGCCCTGTCTTGGGCAGGTTTATGACTCGACGACAAACACTTCTTTAGATGTAATGCTTTGTTTATTACTGACACACCATCTGTCCCGCAGGGCAAATCCCCGTACCGGATCGGTCCAAATAAGTCCCACCAGCACGCCAGTATCGAGTCGAAGAGGTCGGCAGCTACCGCAAGTTCCACCAAAGGGCTCTGTGGACAGAAGTGAGTAGATAAACCAGTCTTCTTCCTAATTGCAAGTTGGCTCACCATGGGTAGAAAGCCTTTATAATTAGTCAGGTTAGGGTCACCAGACGCATATATTAGCGATATGTTGATGATAAGAATAACCTTTCCATTGGGTAACTGACAAAAAATCAACAGTAATAAATAACTATAGCCTTTTATTGCACAAATGTATCAGTTATCACAAAAAAAATGGCTTATGCATAAACAAACATCTTGACCACAAGTCAGATAAAGAATATTGTGTAACTACAATTTGGATAAAATAACATTATTGTCCTTTACATAACACAACATGGATTGCTTTTTCCCCCACCCTTTTTCCCAGAAGATGGCGAGGGAATTACTGAGCCTTATGAAGGTCTGTAAGCACTAGCTTCTGTTTGTTAAGCTACGTCTCGGTCTTCTTTATTACAGCTTTATCATCTACTCTGTTTGACTAAACCTGTTAGCTCTGGTCTGTGAGCGTTACCTGTCATTTTCTAGCTTCTGGCATTCATTGGGTATAGTGAACAGATGCTTCAGCCTTGGTTGTGCAATTAATAGTGCTGTACATGTATCATTATAGATGTATGCTTTGTGTAGTCTATGTACTCCGTCCATGTCTGGAATCATATCCAAATCTGCCACAGTGGTTGTTTTCGTCACACACAGTAAAAAAAAAAAAAATTCTGACTTTATTTTCTGGCAATTGTGAGTTTACATCTTGCATTCAGTACTTTTTCTCTCAGAAAATGAGAGATGTCAACTGAGAAAAACAAGTCTGAAGGAAAAAAAAAAAATTCCTTCGGAGGAAATTTCTTTTGAGATGTTTACTCTTATCTTATACTTTAATAAAAACTTAAAATTAGGTCAGAATGGTGTTATAAACTTGCAATTGTGAGAAAGAAAGTCCAAATTGCGTGGTATAAACTTGCAACTCTGAGGAAAAAAGAGATAATAAAAAATAAAGAATTGCGTGTTGTTAACTCAAAATTGCAAGATACAAACTCAGAATTGCGAGAAATTAAGTAATTTCTGAGAAAGTCGAAATTGCAAAATTCTGAGAAAAAGAGTCTGAATTGTGATTTTAACAGAAAAATTGTAAGAAATAATGTCAGAATTCTGAGATAAAAAGCTGCAATTACCTTTATATATATATTAATTATGTGGCGTAAACAGGTATCCATACAAAAGTCTACTTGCCCTTATTGAAATACAGGTAAAAGCAGAAAGGCAATTTATGTCAGAACTCTAACGTTAGTAACATCTTCTGACAGTATTGTAAGTGCTAAAAAAACAGGGTAAATTCTGGTATGTTTATAGCAGAGGGGCTGCTCCCTTTGAAGGGATAATCATTGGCATGTGAGCAATATTGAGAAATTAATCTATATTTATTTATTTATATTTATGTTGTATATTTAGTTTTAGAAATGTAAGTCACTTGCACCTGCATGGCGGTCTACTCCTAGCAGTAATCCTCTCAGTCACACAGTGATAATTATGGTTTATTAGTCACTAGTTCTTGGTTTCTTGACATTTTGGTTTGCTTTCTCTTTTGATTTGCACAACTCATCAACCGATGTAGCAGGAACAGGGGTGGTAGCTCAGCCTCCTCCTCCTTCTCCTATTCTTTCCCAGCTTCCTCAGACTGTCGCTGGTAAATTATATTTAGCACACATGGGATACTTTATATCAGTCAAATGCAAATATGATCTTTATATTCTGAGAGTAATTGCATTTGCATCAAAGTTGTTTTAATAAGTTTGTTAATAGACTATGTAAATTACATTGTAATGGATCTTTATCATTTTTTATATTAAATAATTCAGTGTTAAAAAAACTGAATTTTCAGAATTATATTTGCATTTGTACTGCAGCACACTAGTTAGTATGTTCAGTCACCAGGTGGACTTACAAAATAAACATTTCAGTCTTTCAGTAAATTGTAGATTAATTTAGTTTTTTTTGCTTCTATTCATATTCATATTTTTTTTTCTATTTCTCACCCTAATGTCTGATGGCATACTTCTCTCTTTCTTTTTTCCACTAATTTCTGTCTGAATGTTGAAGCGGTGGGAGGGGCTTCACAACACACAGCCCCGCCCCCTCCACCTCCACAAGTCACACAAGCAATGGCTGGTAATGCTGTTATCGCATAGCAAGCAATTGATCCCATAATAAGAATACACAAATAAGGAAAAAAGGTGTAGATTAAAATGTTAAAAAACGGTCAGTAAATACTGTAGCAGTACACTACAATACAATGGCACAAACTACCTTGTTGTGTGTGTCATCGTACGTAACGTATTATTAGTAATGCACCGAAATGTTTAGCCGAAACCAACAATTCTGATTTTGTTTCATATAGTTTAATATTCTTCTTGCCATTGCTTTTATATGTTATATAAGTGTTTTTTTTTGTGTTTTTTTGCAAGAAATTATTAGGCTACTTTTATTCAGCAAGGAGGCATTCAATTGATTAAAAGTAACAGTAAAACTGTTACATTGTTACAAACGATTTCTATTTTATATAAATGCTGTCTTTTAAGCTTTCTATTCAACAAAAAAAGTATCGACTGAAAACAGTTCTTTTAAATTGTAATAATATTTAAATATATGTTTTTACAAATAAAAAAATTAGCAGCTATAGTTTGAACAGCTAAGCTATTTTTTTTTTAAATATTTACCAAATAATAAATCAGTTATTGGTAAATCCAATAAGTATTTAAGGTAAAAGTCATGAAGTTTTATTCTGGACAATTAAATTATAAAAAATTATGATTATAAAAAAATATATCACAATAAAATAAGATATCAGTTAAACTGGATTATTTCATATGCACACTTTCCTAATGTCAAAATATTTGTTACCGATATCTGTTAAAGTAGCAAGTTTCCTGTAAATATTTTCATGTTTATTGTCTTTTTTTTATATTTCAGTACATTTCATAAATATCCGCCCAAATAATCCTTTTGTTAATTTTCCTGTTTTTTTGTTTTTTTTTTGTTTTATGTCCACAACCCTGTCTCTGCCAATCATGTTGTCTTCATTGTCATCATCAACAAAGCTCATGAGAGGATGGAGCCTCCTGTCCCAGGCCCTACCATCGCACATGTCACCATACCTCCTCATGTCCACTCTCCTCTCCCTCCTGCACATCCCCATCCACCTTCTTCAGTGTCCACTCCCCCACCTGCACAGGCCCCTCCTCCTCCAACACATGCCCCTCCCTCTCCAGCCAATGCCCCTCCTCCTGCATCACATGCTCCTCCCCCTCCAGCCACTGCCTCATCATCAGCCTCACCTCTTGTACAACAGGCTTCTGTGTCAGGTGTGTCAATGCAAAAGAGTACTTCTTACTACATGCTACACAGTATACACCAGGGATGCAAAACTTAGGTTTCCTAAGTGCTGATGTTTCCATCAGCTCCCTAGTTCAGTAGTCAGGGAACTGATCAGACAGTCTGCCAATTAAAGGGCCTCAACCACAAAATCCTACCAGTGGACCATCCTACCACTAAAACTTTCGCTCCCTAAAAAGTCCCACAGAGCACCAAGAAAACCAGAGAGCATCGATTCCCACTGTGTTCCTTTAAGGGAAGTTCAGAAGCACAAAAAAATCACGTGAGCCAACTCACCACACAATAGATGTTTTTTTTTTATTATTAAAAATTATTGAATTATATTTCAACATAAACATACATTTTGCACTTATATGTAACAAGCAAAGTATTTTTCATATTCTTAGTATTTTCATATTTTTTCATGTACTTAAAATAACATTTAAAAATGATGTCAGAAAGATATCAGTTCTCCTGTTGTTCATAAATACCAGTAGTGATGTTGTACGGAAATAGGTCATCAGTGACCCAATGTGTAGTGAGCCAGGGTCTTTACTGTCCTTACCAGTACCAATATTCGTGTACACGATATCCTAATTCACAACCTAGGAAGCTAGGGAGCTGATTGAGACACACCCTTAGTTCCTTGAGGGTCACAGCCCTGCAGAGTTTAGCTTCAACCCTAATTATAAACGCACATGATCCAGCTAACAGGTATGTTTGTTGGAGCAGGGTTGAAACTAGGTATTTTTGCACCCCTGGTATACACTATACTTCCTGTGATACTTTAAAATAGTATATCAAACAGTATGCAGTATGCAATCATAAACAGTATTAGATATTGCAGCACAAATAGTAAGACTAGTGTAATGTTCTGAACATAGATTGAGTGCTTGTAGCTTCATAGTAGCATGTGTGTGTGTTTTAGCATGGGTAAACCTGTACCTGTGTGGTTGTGGAAAATACTGATTATTAAACTCCCCTTCTGTTTATGTGTGTGCCATTTCCGACACAAGAATCCCAGGAAAAGCCTGTAGCTCCCCCACCTGTCAATGGGAGGAAAGGCAAGTGTGTGTGACCGTGTGAATCTCTCAGTGATGTTTTACAGTGTGTTTGTGTTGCAGAGATTTAGAAAAGTAGATGTTTAAGTAGATACGTTTGCAGTACTTGACGTTTGTACGGCTACACTTGTATCAGATATATTTTGTATATCATAGCCTATTTATGCTATGATTGTGTTGGTGATGTCATTAAGAGTGATTTTATTGAAAATGTTTAGAAATTCTGTTTCTGCACTAAGCTGTGCTATTTTTCTTGTTTTGAGGGATTAGTCATTATTTTAAGAATAATTGTTTATTATGTTTTTGAAGCCACTGGACACTCGTGTAAACCAAGTTCCTTCATTTACCTGTAGATGGCTCAATGACACTCCTTTTCCTCTCAACTAGACTTTCATAGTTAGAGTACAACTTTTTAATTTTTTTTAATTAAAATTCATTTTAAAAGGGATTAAATAAACATAATAATATTAAATTACTATTTAATTTACATTTTTTTCTATTTTTTTATAATTGCAAATATGCATGAATAGTGAAAACTGAAAAAGGAAAGTTTTTTTTGGCTTTATGTAGGGAAAAAAATAACTGGATTTTTTTTTTTTTTAAACTACGAAGGTAAACAGGGTATAATTGTAATTTAATCATGCTAAATGTGCCTTATATATGCACTCTGCTGGCTTGAAGTATGCACATCTACTTAACAATTTTGTTAACTAGGACCATTGACTTTTTCTCCTTGTCTAACTTCAGAGGTGACATGGGAGGACCAGCAGAAGAAAGCTCCTGGTATGCCACAACCTGTGGTCTTCATCTGCCTTTAGTAGAATAGATCAACACTAGTGCGCTTCCAAATGAACTAGATTGCAGCCCTTCTTCTGCTGTGTAGCTCTCTTCTTTTGCTCCTCTTGTTGCTGCCATGTTATTTATTAAGACTGAACCCTCTGTAATTACTGCTCTATACGGCATGATTATTAAAATATACAAAAATGTAGTATTCCTTTTTGGTGTATTTGAACATCAAAAAGGTAAAAAACTGGTGTGGTGTGTTTGCCTACTGGGAAGCACTTGCAAGTCCGATTCAAGGTGAATTCAGATTAATCTGTAAACCAACTACAAAATTATTCCCAAATAGGGTTTTCGCTGTTTTTATTCAGTAATATAGGTTGTCAAATGTTGCGTTGCAGTTACGTGTAGCTACGGGGCCTGAGCCACTGCCCCTCTGTCCTCTTGGTCCAAGTTATCCCTCTAGCAGGCAGAGTATTGTATATGAGTGGAGTGGATTTCAATTCGTGCTAAATGCATTCTGTAATGAATCTCCTGCTCCAAATCCACTTCGGTCCGGGCTTTCCACTTATCGCTCGCACCACAGCCGTGCTCAGAGTTCCCCAGCGGACTAGAGGAGTATATAATACTCATTACTCATACAGTATATTAACACAATCGTGATTTCTACCTTTCAAAATTGGTGTGCTAGCAAGCAAAAAATATCAATAAATATATTGGTGTTTATTCTCATTATGGGCTGCGGATGATAGACCAACATGAGCTTTTTAGGTCTCGTTAATGCTTGACTTGTCCTCTTTCTGCTGAGGGTGATTTTTTTATCAGCGCGGCTCACATTGAACAGACAACACGTTGCGACACAAAAATGCACTATAAACCCATTTTTCAACACGATCTTTTGCAATACATTTATGAAGCAGCAATAAATATTTAAAGCCCCCCTGTAGTCACTAATTATATCTCTTAAAACTCATCTTTGATCATCAAAATGTCATATTTTAAAAATAAAATTCCTTTAAATAGCTTTTTCTTAAAATAGCTTGAATGTTACTCTACACACTTGCCTAATTTAGTGTATGCGGTTCTATGAATATGTAAATTAGCCACGCCTCCACTCACTCACACCAGCTCAGAGATTCAATCACCGTTGTCAATCACTTGTTGACGTGATTTGTTTCAAGTTAGTTATGATTTCAGAAACACCAGCAATTTCAAACTGCGTTTTTGAGACTGTTTTTGGTTCTTCTAAAGAGAAAATATTCAGCAATGGTGTTGACTTGTGGTCTGTCTTAAAGCATATGAAAAACACCTCATAGAAACAACTTAATATTCACCACAGGGGGACTTTAAGTGAACTAATCACACAGTGCTTGAAAAGGTCTTTTGGGATTGATGTAGAATAAACACACGTTATAAACACAGTACAATACCATATAGCTGACTTAATCTGGAAGTTCAAGAGGTTTATTCTGCAATTTTAGGTTAAAATCTGTCTGTTTTTAAGATGAACACATTTTAATTATACAACACATTTTCATGAAATTGAAGAGAGTAATCTTTAAATGGCAGGCTATGTTATGGTTTAGTACATGTCTAGTTGTCGAAAAGATTGGAATAAGACCAGGGTCGGAAATGCAACCAAAATAATAATAACGATGATGACTCAAAATTTAAGATATGGGAGCAAAAATTCCCCTCTAATTAGTTCCTTTTTTAACAAGGTATCACACGATCAAGAGAGCAGTTTTTTCTCGGATGGCCTATGAGCACAAATCCAAATGTGATATTGATTTTATACAACAGTATAATTTTCAGTTTAGTAATTATTTAGATTTTAGAAATAATAATGTCAATACAGTATGTTTTTGCTCTATTGAAAATAGTTGCAAACAAACACAACAGAACATGGTGCCCTTTTTCTTGGTTTGGGCCACTACCCTTAAAAATGTCTGTGCATATCCCTATTGATTAGAGTTCACGTCATTCACTTTAGATTTAGTCAAGTCAAGTCACCTATATGTATATAGCAAGATATATTTTATTTATATAGGGATGTAGAACTGAACTGCTAATTGTTCTTTGTCATCATCACTATGGCAATAGTTGGATGGAAGGTAGTAATTAAGTAATTAACACTTTTATTGATGCTGAGATGAATGGTTCTGTAATGGAATCTGTAATTTTGATACATTATGATAAACAGCTGAATAATCTGAATACTGAAAGATCAAAAACAGAAGAACAGAATAAACTACATTTAACAGTAATTTTATAGCACCTGTATCATTTGTTTGGTAAAATAAAACTGGAGACTTGGTTTTTGGAAAGCTAATATGATTTCAAAATATGAATTAAGAGCTGGCCTTTTTGTTGTGATTTTAGAGTTAGAATATCTTTATATTATAAAGAATACCTGAATACCTTTATAGAATACCTGCTTCTCAGATTAAACAATTAATATCAATAAAAGTAGAATTATAACAATAAATCGTGAATCAATAATGCCATTGAGCTATGTTAGACATTACTGTTGTGTTGCATGTAGTATGTAGTGGGGAAAATAGAGCATCGATGGTGGCCTGTGTTTGTAGTGTGTGTTTGAGACGTATGTTCCACATTAACCTTTGCTTAGTACACTTCAGGTCATTCTTTTGATGCTTTAAGGTTTTTCTGAGGTGTTGGATTTCTCAGATCTTATTTTGTTTCGGCATGAGTGATGAGTTTCTGAATCTGAAATGCATCTAAAATCCTTTTTGTGTGTGTGCGTGTGTGCGTGCGTGCGTGCGTGTCCATCATAACGTGTGTCATGTGTCTGTTTAAACTGTCTTGTTTTCCTCTCATTTTGTGTTTCATCCATACATCAGCAGTAGTGTCAGAGTCAACAGTGTCAGAGAATGGAGATGCAGGTAATTTAGACTAACATAAACCCCTCCAAAACTCTGTGTGTGTGTGGAGCAAACAGGGTAAATGGTTGGGTAGTGTTATAAAAACAGTTTAAAACATTGGAATTACGCTGTTTTAAAATTTGGGGTCAGTGGGGTTTTTAATTTTTTTTTAATAATTTTATTAATCAAGGATTAAAATTGATCATAAGTGACAGCAAATGTTAGATTTCATATTAAATATTAGAGATCAAAAGATTTCTATTTAAAATAATTCTGTTCTTCTGTTGCTTATTTTAAATTGTAATAATATTTCACTATATTACTGTTTTTACTGTATGCTTGATTAAATAAATGCAGCCTTGTTAAGCATTAGACTTCTTAAAAAAAACATTGAAAAATCTTGCAGACTCCAAACTTTTGAAGGGTAAAGAGTTTAAAGTTCGCAAGCTTGTGCATATTGTCTTTCTAATGAAATCCATTAGACCAGGGGTCTCCAACCTTTTTTCATTTGAGAGCTACTTTTTAAAAAATATAGTGGCCGAGAGCTACTCATGTAGGCTAATACAATACTTAAATCTCTTAAATAATGTCTCATAACTCTCATATTAACAACTATCTAAACTGTTTTAGACCTAAAAGAGTTTTTTTAGGCCTATATATGTCACCCTTAAATGTCAGAGAAAAGAACAGAAGCAGAGATTTTTTTTTTTTAAAGAAAATTGTACTTTGAATATTATACTATAAAAACACATAATTATAGTTGATTTTATAGTGCATCTTAACTAGAGATGAAATGGCCTGAAAATTTCATTTCATGATTATAGTGACCAAAATGATCACGGTTATCACAGGATCCTGTTCAAAAAGTACTAATACTACACAATAAAATCCATTCACCAAGGTTTATGTCGAAAACCAGCAAATAACAAATATAATTAGAATTCATTTTCACTTTTTGTTTACATAAACAAAATAACAACATTAAAAATAATGGTCAGATTTTAAAGGAGTGTCTTGCGACATGTTATCTACTAACATGTAGCCTACAAGTACAAATAAAGTTTTGACAAAAAAAGATTTATAAAAAGCTCGCATATTTCAGCCTTTAAATCATTTTTATAAAAAGAATGAGTCAAAAAAGATAAATTACTGACGTTCACAATGCACATTAGCTTATCTTTCATTATTAATAGTAAAATTCGGTCCGATTTTCCCGTGGCGTCTGTCATTGCTATGCAACCATGCACTGCGCTCTCCACAATGACAAAGAAGTTTTAGTAGCTAATGGATTTTTCATCTTGCTGCGCATGGAAAAAATGAGTGCGTCGCTTCAATTATGAGCTTCCTACATTTGAAATAACGAACTTGAGCGCGCAGGAGATGCGATATGTGAACGCCCCCTTGGTGAGCTACCTCCAATCAGGGCATGAGCTACTGGTAGCTCGCGAGCGACGTGTTGGAGACCCCTGCATTAGACTATCTTATTTAACAAGCTAGACTGCTGAACTAACTTTTCCAGACCAAGGAAGTCATGCTGGTTAAGTTAGTTAAGCAATCTAGTGGAGACACCAGCATCACATGTTAAAGACCAGTATTCAAAATTATTCCAGTATTTTCAGTGGTTCACAGAAATAGGATAAGATGTCTTATCTTTCAGAAAGATTTGTTTTACTTCATTGCATAAATGTTGACATGGCAAAATATGTGGAATTCAGTAAGTTATTTCTATATGAGACCAAAATCCCCAGGCATTAGTGTTTAAATCAAGCCTGGGGGGGGGGGGGTTCTTGATGCTTGCTAAATGTTATTTAATATGCTCGTTCAATAGAGTGCAACAAGCGGGTTCCCAAAAGTAAAAATTCCATTCTTAGTTTTAAAATAAAATAGTTTAACAGCAGAATTTGTGTCCAAAAACTACATTTCCCATGATACTTTACAGACACTTCCACCAATCAGAGAGCACAACAAGCAAACCCACATTAAAAGATCTATTTAGCTCCACCCACTACCATGAAGCGGCACATAATCGAGTCGATCTACTCTCTCAAAATACTGAAATATTTCTATGTATAATATGCATGTTTTGCAATATATTTAAAACCTATTGTTTTTATAAATAATCACATTTTAAATTCGTAGTTTTATATATTTTATAATTTGATTATGCTGTTCGCAATGCTACATGGGATTGTAGTTCTTTCCATCACTAAAGCCATATTGTCTGATTTCCAAATACTTTGTTGCTTTGACAAAGACTTTTTAAAATCCCTATCAGAGAAATGAATGGAAAAAATACTTTCGGAACCAGTGCTGCTGAAAAAGTTGGTTGGCACTGTTGTACTCTATTCCTTAGAGAACCTGTGATTTGTTTACTTATTTATCTATTTATTTATTTAGTTTAGTGGCTTTTAGTCCATTACTCTTTTACGAGCTCATGTGTGCTTTGATCTTATCATGTGCAAGTGTACTCCTAAAAGCCGACAAAGTAAATCTTTAGCAGATATACAGTACATGGTACAAAATACAGTCCCTTCCTTTTTTCCTGCCAGAATTATTGATGATATCATCTCCTGCACAGTCATGTGTAACTTGCATTCATAAAACCATTTCATATTGTATTTAAATGACTGGTCAAATCAATTTTCATTCAGTTGCTTAATGGCATTGTGCTCTCTTGCACATCTGTTTATCTGGGTTGGACTGAATCAGCTTATAATTTCCTACTGTTGAACAATGCTGTCCATATAACTTCTGTTGTCTAATGTGTGTTGCCTCGGAGTTTGTTGGATGTGTATTTGTATCAACAAGCAACATTTATGAATTTACATACAGTACAGTGCTTCTGTGTAATGGGTTTCAATACATCTAACTTTTTTGTCTTTTGCTGTCACGCAGGCACTTTGAAGGATCCATCAAAGGTATGTTTCTTTCTGTCATTGCTTGAGTTTTTCTACAGTAAAGCAATTGTATCCTTAAAATTTGGGAATAGATGAGGAGCTGTTTGTTTGAAGCTTTTCTTCATGGTGACTTCATGATTTTTTAGAATAACCCTGTAGAGACGAGAAGTCTCAGCCAGTGTATCAGTCTCAGATAGTTCTCTTAGGTGATATTTTAAGCATTTACAAACATGTCCGATGACAGACGTTTGGCCTTTGCCACCAGTGGACTGAGAATAGTTTACTTTGCAGCAAGGAATGTTCTCTTCAGTTGGAGTAAAATTCATTTCCACCCTTACATTGTGAAAGCAAAATGAATAGGACTGCTACAAAGGGGCCAAAAATATTTGGATACAAAATATCAGCAATTTGTGCAACAACTTTTAATCACCTGGTGTTTTGGTGATTTTAGATGTATGAACTGAAGTCAGTTCTCCTCTAGTTCACACATGTGTCCAAACAAAGTAAGTTTAGGTGTAGAGAATCACATTAACTAAAGACATCATTCAATAAAAAAAAATTGTACTTTGTTTAAATTTAAACAGTATATTTCAGAGTCCGTAATTTACAGCTTGTACACTATCGTTCAAAAGACTGGGTTCAGTAAGATTAAAAAAAAATTCATTCATATTTTTTCTTCAGCAAGGATGCATTTAATTGATCGAAATTGACAGTAAAGACATTTATAATGTTACAAAATATTTATCTTTCAAATAAATGCTGTTCTTTAAATCTTCCTATTCATCAAAGAATTATGAAAAAAATGTATCACAGTTTTACATAAATATATTAAGCAGCACAAATGTTACACTGAAGACTGCAGTTAATATGCCGAAAATTCAGCTTTGCCATCATAGAAATGAATGATATTTTAAAACAAATTCTAATTGGAAACGCTTATTTTAAAATCTAATAATATTTCTCAAAAGCTCTCTGATTAACATTAATGATTTACTGTGTGTTGCTTGTTAGGACACAATGTTGTGCCTGGTTAGGACACAATATAAAGACCCTCACATAGACATTAAGTACTGATTAGCTGTTCCTCATGGTTACATAAGGTGTCAAGTATCTGTAAAAAAGCTTGTTCCTGATATACTGCTGAAATACACCACCATGACTCGTGTTGAGTTTACTATAAGAAAAGATGAGCACTGAGAATCCTGTAGTTATATAACACGTCTCTTTTTTATTTGATCTTCAACAGAGGCACGTGTACACTATTTCCCATAATTCTTGCATATGTTACAAATACTTCACTTCGTCCTCTATTCTGTTTTGATTAATGACGGAAGTTATATAAACCTAGTTTTTTTTTTTTTTTGTCAGTTCAGATTTGTGTGTGCTCTTGAATATGACATCCTTTGTGACTTTTATAAACATTTTAGTTATTGGTTTCTTTAAAACCTAGTGAGTTGCCTACCAAGACAGCATTCAATGCACTTTCTACTGTAAATAAGCACAGACAAACCACTTGGACCAAAATCTAACCCTGGATAATGCAATTCAATTCCAGAACGCAATCCAAACCATCTTAGATATATCCAAGATGGCTGATGGTGTCAAGAACTTTTGACCAAAAATATACTAATATTTCATTTATTACTGAATAGTTAAAATAATTATTTGTGTGATCTGTGATCTAATTTTTATGGTTATTAGAGTATTAGTGTTAGCTTAGCAACATGTTAACATCAAACTCTAGAGTGCAACAGTCGCGTTTTGGGAACATTCATTTTTCACGGGAAACTGATTTATAACACTAACTTTAAACCCTTTAAAGAAAGACCTGTTGTGAGCTCTGAGGTTGTTAATCGATGATATATTTTTTTAAGCCATCTGTTTCCATTATTTCAACTTATTTTAAAATAATAACGTTTATCAGTGGAATTTGTGGTTAAAAACATTGCCCATGATGCTGTATAGAAAATTCCACCAATCAGAGAGACAAAGCGAGCAAATCGCGCCAACAAAGCTCTACGCAACCCCTATACTCAAAATACTTGAATATTTAATTTAAGTTCATAAATGTATATTTATTTGTGCAAATTTTGTAAAACACTTAAAAAAATATTGTTTCTATAGATATAATTAACAACTTTAAATGAATAGTTTCATTTTTTACCATTGTTTATAATTTGATTGTCATTTGCAATGCTCCATGGGATTGTAGTTCTTTCCCCCATTAAAGCCGACAGTCTTTAAACCTTTGTCTTTTTGTCAGATTTTTTTGCTTCAAAAAAACATTTGTAGTGATTCACCTCATAGCTGATAGGTTTGTTTCATGGCATAATGCTTTAACATAGACTTTTTTAAAATCCCTGTGGAAAAAAATGAATGGAAAAATACTTCCGGAACCAATGCAGCTGAAAAAGTGGGTTGGGCACTGTTGGACCGTGTTTGAGATTTATTTCGTTTCTATTTTTAAGTCAGTTTTTGCAACATAATTTTAATGTAATAATCAGCATTGTTTATTTTTTTCTCACAGCAGGGGATGGACAGTCTCTCCATGAGGTCATCAGACAGTGATGTAAGCGACGTGTCCGCTATGTCGAGTGCATCTCGGCTTAGCAGCACGAGCTACATGTCTGTCCAATCAGAAAGGGTGCGAGCAAGCCGCAGGATCAGGTAGGCACACAATAAACCCACTGACCTGTTATACCTGTGGATGTATCTTCAGCTATGGAAAAACCCTCTGGTCACACTTACTGTGCTTCTGATGAGTTCAGGTGTGGCTCTGCCTGCTTGTGAAGTGAACCAAACCTCTGAACTTTCCAAGAGTGTGTTTACCAATGGCTGAGATGACATCACAGGTTTTTGAATAGACTTGTATAGGTGACTCTAATGAAGAAATGTCCAGCTCATATTTCACCTCAAAATCAATAGAGAAACAAATATTCTGCTTAACGTTTTTAAACGTATCAATTACTGTATTGCAATAAATATATACTATTTCAAGTATACCGGTATATTCAAGTTTTTTTTACTAATTCAAAAGTTTATGGTTGGTAAGATTTTTTTAATGGTCTTGAAAAAAGTATCATATGCATAGCAAGGCTGCATTTATTTTTTTTCAAAAAATATTTATACTGTGAAATTTTACTACAATTTAAAATAACTGTTTTCTATTTTAATATATTTTAAAAAGTAATTTATTTATGTAATGCTAAGGCTGAATTTTCAGCAGCCCAGCCATTACTGTCACATGATCATTCAGAATCATTCGAATATGATTCTTATTATTATCAATGAAAACCGTGATACCTTTTTTCCTCATGATTCTTTGATGAATAGAAAGTTCAAAAGAACAGCATTCATTTAAAATAGATGTCTTTTGTAACAATTTAAAATACTTACCTGTCACTTTTGATCAATTTCCTTGCTGAATAAAAGTATTAATATCCTTTAACAATTAATGAATGCTTTAATTAATTAATTAATTAAATTATACAACATTGTTTTATTTTCATATCACAGAATTGAGCAGACTTTTTCACATGACACTAATAAGAGTTTACTTTCCATGAATGTTTCAATACAAAGCAAAAACATTTCATTTTATAAATAAGCTTAAAGTGTATTATTGAAATATGATTTGGACATGTTTTTGTAATTGGACTCCATTTTTATAAGATTAACCCATTAACAGAAGGATTAAGACTTAGGAGAATCTCAAAGTATATGACAACATCATTCTGTGGCCTTTATTGTCACAGAATTAGGAGTGTTAATTTATTTTCACACTTTAATTCTGTTATCTTGTTAAAGATTTATTTTATTTTCATCATCTGCATGTCTGTCAAGCTCATGGCTGTCTGTTCTGTGTCTTTTCTGTCCTGCATGCTTCCTTTCACGATGTCATGGCTTGGTTTATGTGTTTGTGTGTCTGTCTGACTGACTGTCCGTGTGTGTATATGTCAGCCGTGCGGAGGCCCTTCCGAGTCAGGGAGAAGAGGTCGCTGTTGTTGTTGAGCAGTTGGAAGCAACTACAACAAGCACACTGGGGGCAGGGCATGAAGGGGGGGTGGGTTTGTCTACTGAGAACCCAGAGGAGGAGGAAGAACAGGAGGAACCTGAGAGGTTAGAAGCAGATTGTCTCATAAACCTAGCTAATGTCCTCCAACTAGTGTCCTTTAGCTAATGTCCTCCAGCTTAGTGTTCTCCAGTTTGTGTCCTCAGCTAATGTTCTCCCCAGTCTAATCATGCCCCTAAATCAAGGGAGGGGTATTAAGATAAAGTTCCAAGAGGTCCGGGATCTATATTTCCTTCCTAGTGGAGGTCCGGACAATACTTTTTTAGAACAGTTTTACATTTCCATTGGGTCAGCTGTAGTACTCTGTGCAAGAAAAAATCCTAAACGCTCAAAATCGTTATGATAGATGGGAATCCTGGGCCCAGAGAGCCAAAGCATTGATGTCTAAGAATTTTTACCAGTATTTACCAAAAAAAATTAATATTTCTCCCACCTGGATGTGAATATAAAAAGGTAAGATCAGATATTGTATCAGTTAATCTGCTGATTAATAATGTTAAATGAAAAAAAACAACAACAACAAAAAAAACGTTTAAAGGCGCAAAGCATTAACTTGTCGCAAACGTGGTTTAGTTAAGTAATTTTGCTGTATTCTCATTTTGTTTTCAAAATAAGTCTCTTCTGCTCACCAAGGATGCATTTATTTAATTAAATTAGAAAAAACACAAATATTGTGAAATATTATTACAATTTAAAATAACTTTTCTTTTTGAATATATATTGAATATATTGAATATATATATATGATTTATTCATGTGATGGCAAAGCTGAATTTTCAGCATAATTACTCCAGTCTTCTGTGTCACATGATCAGAAATCATTCTAATATGTGATTTGCTGCTCAAGACACATTTCTTCTTATTATTATTATCAATGTTGAAAACAGTGTAAAAACAAATTAAGATTATTTGATGAATAGAAAGTTCAAAAGAACAGTATTTATTTGAAATGGAAAGCTTCTGTAACATTATACACTGCCGTTCAAAAGTTTAGGGTCAGTGAGAATATTTTTTTTTTCGAAAGAAATTAAAGAAATTAATGCTTTTATTCAGCAAGGATGCATTAAATTGATCAAAAGTGACAGTAAAGACATTTAAAATGCTACATAAATGCTGTTCTCTTGAACTTTCTATACATCAAAGAATCCTGAAAAAAAATATGCACAACTGTTTTCAACACGGATAATTATAAAAAATGTTTCTTTAGCAGCAAATAAGCATATTATGGTTATTTCTGAAGGATCGTGTGACACTAAAGAATCGAGTAAAGATGCTGAAAATTCTGCTTTGCATCACAATAATAAATTACGTTTTAAAATATAATCAAATTAAAAAAAAGTAATTGTACGTTATATTTCACAATATTAGTGTTTGTTTTGTATTTTTAATCAAATAAATAAATGGTATTTTATGGTAAGCATAACAGACTTTTAAAAACTTTAAACAAACTTACTGATCACTTTTGAACGGCAGTGTGTATATATAGGAGGAGGGTTACAACAGTAAACAAAACGCTCACTTTTAGTCAGTCAGATTCAATGTTATGTCGATACTGATGCATGAGATCCCTATGGAAAGTGCCATAAATGCTGACCCTTCCCAGCTCAAAATGTAAGTTGAACAGACCTCCGTACCTGGTGGGACTGAAGAACAGAACTTTCTAGGGGGAAGATCAATAGTTACTGTTCCTTTCTGCTTTACCCTATTCAGCCACAACTGGTTGGATAACACTGGGGAAGTATGCAGAGTCCAGATGGAAAGGGACTCTACAGAGGCCACATCCTGTCCGTAGGGAGGTAACATGTGGAAAATACACATATGGACTGACCATTTGGCAGTGCTACATATGGAAGAAAACTCTGCGGTAGGTCCTACCTGGAAACGGATGGAACTACTACAAACGCTGAGCTATGACAGCAGACACTGCTACACCAAGCCAGTTTTCCGGCCACCTACCTATTATACCATTAACACGTTATCAAACTGGATCTGGATCTGTAAACTGGATCTACCCGTAGATTATAAAATCTCGCAAAGGTATTAAGTGTCACCCGGCCTGCAGATCTGCAGATGTCTGCTAAAGAGGAGCCATGTAGAGTGAGCTCCAACTCAGCTCTGCATTCTGTCTGGGCTGGGCAATTCGGGGGATGGGTCTGCCTCCTTCAGGGGCAGCACTTGTACTGTAAGAAAAGGAGTGTTGGGAACTTTGGGCAGTCTCTGCAGGTGCCAGAGATCTTGAGGTGGGTACAATATGGTGCCTCATCTCTGAGAAAGAAGGTCCAGGAGCATCAGGTTCAAGAACCAGGTCCAGGTGGGCCAGTATGGTGCAACCATCGAGACCTGTTCCTCATCCTCCCTGACCTTGCACTGTGTCTATGCAAGCAGGCTCACTGGGAGAAACGCATACTTGCATAGATCCTGTGTGCCCGCGCATCTGTGCCGAGGGTCCCCTCAGTCAGGGAGTAAAAAAGCTGCCAATGGGAGGATTCCGGAGAGGCAAAAAGGCCTACCTAAATGCGTCCCCGAATCAAATCCAGACCACCTGGGGATGGCGTCTCCATTCCCGGAAGTGTGAGCTGTCGTGAGAACGCATGAGCCGCACCATTGAGCTCGCCCGGCATGGAGCAACTTGAGCTGCTTCTGATTCCAGAGGAGGAGATGGCGGACGAGTTGCAGCGTGAGCGTAAATCACCCTGTTTGTTGATGTGCGCCACCGTTGCAGTTTTGTCCCTTTGGACCAATATGTGCTTGTCCTGCAGCAACAGTTGTAACAATACTGCTAGCAACTCCTGTCCAGGAGCCCGAAGCTGCATGCCCGTCGCATACAGTGCCCCAGCCCAACATGTTGTTGTGACAACAACATGTCTGGACACTTATTCTAAGGGTACCCCTGCCCTTAGAAATGCAAGCTAGGACCACATGCTGATAGGGTGGCAACAGATGTGTGATAGATGATGCTTCAAAGCACGCCTTGCGCCGAGAAACCAGTCGTCCAACCTCAAGAGTTCAGGACAAGGTGGAAGGTTCCACTCAAGCCCTACGCTTGCAGCTGCCCAGAAAAGCATAGCTGTCAGCTCTGGGTCCGACTCAACCTGCACTGCTCTCCCTAAAGAGAGCAGCTCTGCAGAGTCTTCATCCCTGGAGCACTCAAGCCCACCCTCCGATGCAGCGATCGACAACTGATTCTCCGCAGGAGCTCCGAATGAGACGCTAGGTCACCCGTCAGAAAGACCCGCGGATTCATCATAAAGCTCTAAAGCTCGCGATGTGTGTGAGGAGTGGGTGGCCCATGGGGACTGGCCTGTTGGAAGAACTCCCACAACAATCCATAGATTACCCTGCTTATTAACCGAAGTGGCTTTCTGTGGTGCAGAGAAACCAGAACGGGGAATAATGGAGGGCACTCATGTGTTTAGATCTTAACATCATGATGGTCATGTCCCCACTGAGAGAACATGGACCATCATCGAATGCTGCCTCAAAGTGTTGTGTAGCTGAATGCGCCTTTTCTCCAACAGAAGAACCTCGCCTCTCTTTAGCGAAGGCGGATGGCAGAGTGAGTAGAAACAACAGGTCGGCTCCAAAGCAGAAAGCTGAATGAGTGAGTTGCCAGCCAGCTTATATACCCGTTTGTCCGGGGGAGTGGCTTGGCATGCAAATATCACTCGCCAATCTTCAATGGCCTGATTTCTTGCTACCTGAGGGTGATTGGGCTCCTAAGTCGGCTCCTCATACATCAGTATAGAGTTAACGTTGAACATGACAGACTGAAAGGGAACTATGTTTTTAGATTAGACCAACATAAAAATGCACTTTAAATAAATGACACAGTTATTTCACTTTTTTGTCAGTGCATGTGTCTTGTTATTCAATCCTGTGTTTGGTAGTTCTAGATGGCACCACTCTCCACTGCCCTTTAATTCGTCATATTGTCCCAAAAGAGTTTGAGTCACTGTCATCTTATTAACCTTGGGGAGTTCTGCATGAACAGCTGCCATCTCCATTCCAATTAGACCAAAAACAAGAAACAAGCTTAAGTTCTCAAGCATTTCCACCAATTTCCACTTCAATAAGTTTTCAGTTTGTGGGTCACTAACTGAATATAGATGAAGTGTTTGTGATCATTAAAACGTTTCAGCAGATAAAATAGAATTTTAATGTTGTCAACTGAATTTTTCACTAATTAGCAACTGCAGTAGCATGAATTCTTACATAACCAGCACTCTGTGCACTCATACAGATGTTGAGTACCGCAGAATGCATTTTTATTAGGTTACAGTCATTTCAAAGCAGCACCAGCGCTCTTCAAAATGTTTTATCCCTCTTACTGTTTGTGACTGTATGACGCCCATTCATGTTGCTTTAATGAGGGGTAGTCTCATTCATAGTCAAATGCCATTTTCATAGCAAGACAAGGTTATTTCCTATCTAAGTTATTGTGTATTCATACAGACACAATCATTAGATTTCATAGCTTCTGCCTAAACGTCACAGGAAATGAAAACATTCAGCATTAATCCTCTATGTCTGCATTGGTTTCTCAAGTTTCCACAAACACACTGAGCTGCTGCAGCATGAGATTAAGTGCCAAAATGAAATGCCATAGTTAGCAATAGTCCTCCTTTGTCACGTGAAGTCCTTCTGTCAACCCACCATTTTCATTTGTTTTGACTGATAAGCAGGGCCTGAGTGGGGACACTTTTCAGCCCGGGAGTTTCAGGCCTAAGACCAGCCCACTTTTCCATGGTGGTGGAAATTGGATAAATAAAAGCAACAGTTTAGCTCTTACTATTGTGTAGTTTTTATTAATACCATGGTTCAACAATAATGTAAAGGTTAAATAATAATTAACTTAAGCTGAGAAGTTAACAAAAAATATTCCACTATTCCACAAGGATAGGTTGATAAATTAACAAAAGCATACTGCTCTTTCTTACATTATGTAACTTTAACTCATACTGTTTACTCTGGTATCCGCTCTACCTTTCGCTGTAGTCATGGCCTCCTCATTTTCAGCGGGGACTGGCTTATCTGCTGCTCAGAAGCTACAAAACAATAATTAAGAGGTCATTTTACTGCATACAGGGATCAAGCTTGAGTTTTGTTATCAAAATTTGCATAATATTCGCAAAGTCTATGAATCGCCATAATTGGGTGATACAAAAAGGCTAATATTTTAATTAAATTTAATATTTTGCTTGTGAATAGGTTGACAACGCTACAACAGTATTAGCCGAATAATTACGTTGCAGCGTTGCTAATGCTAATCATTACTAGGCCTATCTCTATTTACCTGTTGCCACTTGTGTTTGTCTTGGCACATTTGGCCGCATCCTCCTCCAATGCCTTTTTTTTTTTTACCTGGCTTTTTCAGCCCCTCCTGGCCTCTTCCTCCCATCCATCCTACCTGACGCCCTACCGTTACGGTAGGGCCGGCCCAGCTATCAGTAGCCTACCTGAGAAAACGTTTTGGAAAAAGACGAGCTATGGACCCAACCAACTCTATTTGGGAGGGGAGAACTCCGTCACATGGTACAACCCTTGCATAGGCTGCGTGCTGCGGTGTCAGAATGCGGAATGTGTGTAGCCTAGAATAGACTAACGTGACAAATGTAAAAAAAAAAAAAAAAATCCTCGACCGGCCCAAAAGTAAAGCAGCCCACCGGGAATTCTCCCGATTACCCACTCCGGGCCTGCTGATAAGGCCCTTAAAGCCCCCCTGTAGTCAATAATTGTATCCCTTAAAACTTTGATCACCAACATGCCATATTTAAGGCGAGACACGGCAGGCCAAAACATTGTTTTTTTTTCACTGGTCAATTTTGAGATTTTGGGATATTTATCTTCAATAACATGTCTTCTTTCAGACTTGTGGTGAAAAAAAGTCCGAAACACACATTTAGGTCTTTATTCTACTACATTTTGTCTGTTTGCGTCTGTAGATTTCTCATAAATTCATCAAAAGTTGTCGTTATAAATCATCCCTCTGCTCCGCGATCGTGATCTGCACCCTGTCATCACACACACCATTAGAAAGCTCTCTCTCTCCTGAACAATAATGCCCGATCCAAATATGGTCATTTCCTTTTTATCAGCAACCAATCGCGAAAGTAAAAGGGGGGATTTTACTCTAAATGCGCAATCTCATTGGCTGATGCTAAATCTTTAAAGCCCGTTTTCTCAAAATGACTGTTCTCTCATACTCCAAGTCTGAAATCTCCACTTCAGTTTCACCTATATACACCAAACTTTCCAGTCTTGTACCTAGTTATATTATGAAGACATTTACAGAGGGATTTGTAAATATATTATTCCTAGCCTGATTGATATAACATTTTATTCCAAAAAACATGTCGAAAATCATTTTTTAAGGCTATTGGCAGTATATTCTGGTTTACAGGATAACAAAAGTAGATATCCATAGATCCCTCTGTAATTTGTTTCCCATCTAATATGTGAACACAATGAAAAAATAATTTGAAACCTGGCTTTATCCAATACTCAGATTTTGTTTTTTAAAATATATGCAAATTAGCGCATATTTAATTAGATAATGTCTCATTTGCATATTTAAACATTAAATTACAGAAAACTTGTAAAACAGTTTTTTCTCATCTTAATTTAGGTAATCAACTGGCTAAGTTTCATGGTGATATCTGCTAGTTAAAAAAATTACCCTATTCACCTGTAGGGTCTCGCCTGAAAAAAAAAATCCTGTGAAAAAAAAAATGTCTTCATGCCATAAAATAGCTTGAACATAACTTTACACCCTTGCTTCATTTAGTATATGCAGATCCATGAATATCCAAATTAACCCCACCTCCACTCACTAACACAAGCTCAGAGATTTGGTCAACTTTACAAAAATTACTGTAGTAAATGCTGCACAATGATATCGCTCTTTACAATGTCGGACACATAACGGTAATTAATATGATTAGCTTTTTAATTTACTACGTTATCAAACAGCTAATGATGTGTTGCTAATGTTACACAAACCATGTCCGGGTTTGCTATCTCAGTCTGCCTTCTAAATATCAGTATCTTTAGAAACGCTTTGAACTTAGAACGTCAGTGGAGAAAGGCATATAGTTTGTCATAGCATTGTGTTATACATCAAATACATAATTCACCCTCTATATTGCTAAATGTACCTGATCTTTCATATCAACAGAAAATATATCGGGATAACCTGGCTACTGTTCAGACTCCCCTGCTTCAGAACATAGTATTGTATACTCCAGGGACTCAGTTCTAGTGAAGGATACTACGAGCCTATTGTAATTTATAGTTACTATATTGTTAAAAAATGTGGGGTCGGTAATGGGGTTTTTATGTTTTTGAAAGAAGTCTCTTAAGCTTATTATTTCAGTCTTCAGTGTCACTTGATCCTTTAGAAATTAGTCTAATATGCTGATTTGGAAACGTTTCGTATTATCAATGTTAAAAACAGCTCTGCTGCTATTTTTCTAAAAACTGTGACACTTTTTTTTTTTTTTATAATAGAAAGTCCAAAGAGCAGCATTTATTTGAAATAGAAATAATAAATGTCTTTACAGTCGCTTTTGATCAATTTAATGCATCTTTGCCATCTTTGTAGCACCTACTGCCCTGCACTTCCTTCTGTTTTTCAGCCCAATCTTAACCGTTTGCATGTTCTCATATGTATCATAAAAAAGTTTTTTATATTCTTGTTAAAAGTACAGTTAAAAACGACAAAAACTTGTCTAAAATCTTAAGTACAGTATTTCAAGAATGTAAGATAGTTTGTTCAGACTATTTGAAGATATTTTAATAAGTTAGACAGTTGTAGACAGATACAATAATAGGACCTGCCGAAACCTGTTGATTTCAATATACAAAGCAATATCAGGTTGTAGAGGCATATTTAAAATAAATAAAAAAGTAATAACACATACATTTGAGTCAGTTTGTATAGTGTTACAGTGTTTAATGTCTGATGATCCTGCCTAATAAAGACTTTAACATTCATAGCAAAGATTATTGTTGAAGATAGTTGTCATAGAAACAGCTACATCCTCTTCTTCAAGACTGTAGAAATATTTTAACTCAGTGTCAATAGAACAATCCTCAGAAAATTCTTCTGAAAGTATTTTCATATGGTAGATACAAACCCAGAAAAGATGTTCACTCAAAAACTTGCCATTCACAGAAAAACAAACAGAAAGTAATCTCTCGTTTCTGGTAGTAAGATGGATCACTAGCACAGGATTCAGGATTCAATCTCATGTTAGTATCCTAAAGCCATCTTCTCATATCTTTTCAGGAGAGAGAGCTTGAGTTTGATGAGTCACTGTCTCATTATTTCCCCCTTGTTTGACTCAAGAGCTTGTCTCACGTCACTAAAATAGGTCATTATACAAGCTTTCTGCAAACTGTGCCTCTGTGGATAAATACTTAATATATTACAGTCTCTATTCCATACCTGACCTTTCTACAAGATATGCTGGAGTAGACCTATTCAATTCAATTAAATAATGCTAACCCTAATGCTGATTAATTCAATTAATTTTGTAGAGATTGACTTTACACTAGAGACATTTTTGTTCTTTACAGCAATCTCTCATGGCAGGTGAACTCAAAATAGACACAGCAGCACACAGTCTTTACATCTCTTGACACCATTATGACTTCTTACAAAATAACAAGTCTGCAATCAAAATCAAAGATTTTGGTCACACTTTACAATAAGGTCCCATCAGTTAAGGCTAATGCATTACTAACTTAAACGAAGACTGAGCAATACATTTGTTACAGAATGTATTAATGTTTGTTAATGTTAACGTTAAAATAATCTGTTATTTAAATTTGAATAAATTATACACAGAAAGGGATCAAAGAATGCTCCCTTTATAATTGCTGTAGCTGTCAATCACACAGCGTGAGTTTATCAGTGACTTCTGGACTCTTGCCAAAATTCCAATTATAATTAATGACACTTTCTACATTGCTCAATGAATCTCTTATTTTCATTGTGTTTCAACTGTTAGTTATGATGAAAGCATTTGTGAGAGTGCAGAGTTGCATTGACTAGATCACTGCATTCATGCACTCCACAGACATATCTGTCATCGGCTACAATGCTCATCGCTGCAACATTTCATTCAACGGGAGTAAATCAAAATATAATGCTATAATCAACAATTTTCACGATTAGGTAATCTTGCCAGCTGTAATATTAAAAACGTAATAAAAGATTTCGAGAGAGTTCCACATGTAATACTTATTTCATATGCAAATATGTTAGCCAATAACAGCAGTGGGCGTTTACATTCAAGTCTCACAGCAGACCAGTGGTGGAAAGAGTACTGAAAAAACATACTCAAGTAAAAGTACCATTACATTCCAAAAAATGTAGTGTGAGTAGAGTAAAAAGTACTTGTCCAAAAAACTACTTGAGTAAGAGTAAAAAAGTAGCTTATTTAAAAGTACTCATGAGTAGTGAGTAGTGAGTACTGAGCTGCGGATTCTACCCCTTATAATAAACACTGTGCACTACAATTTATAAAAAAAAAAAAAAATTGCACATACTGTAATTCACATTATATTTTGTTCTTTGTCAGAAAGATTGAAGAATATCTATCATCCATCTTTTTAAAATGCATCAAATCAGTACACGCATCACCATTTAAATCATATTATTTGGGGGGAAAAAAGCATTTAAAATTAGGCAAAAGGCCACTGGGCCTGAGCATGCTATTGTTGCACAAAAAATATCAATATTCATAACTGTGCAAAGAATTCAAAAACCTTTAGAAACTCATATGATAGTTCAGCATCACACACCATGAGATGGGTTAAATAGAGAGATTAAAAAATACCCAATTTCTCTCCAAAACGGTAGCCTACCAATGTTAGTGTTCTGATAAATGAGAATCACTAATATTATCAGATTTCCTCTCCTAATGCACTCAAAAAGGCTAAGATAGTGAGCTAACGCTAATTACACACTTTAATTCCATGCTATTAATTATGTTACAATTTAAACGTAAATGGACATTTTTCTAGAAGGGTGGCATCATCCCTTACAGTTTACACGGCTACATTTACTCACATTGTAATGCTTAATATAATTTGTAAGGAAAATTGTGCATTAAATAGGGAAGTTATATCCAGGAAACTTTTACAAAAGAAACAAACAAACAAACACACACACACACACACACACACACACAAATGCATGTCTCTTTGTAGTCTCCGCGAAGCTGTTTTATCAGCAGCATCCACACACAAAAAAACAAAAGTTGATCATGAAAAATGTTTAGTTCAAGTTAACGCCATGGTTCATAGAGTGCACTGATGCTGAATCTGGCGGCATGGCGAGCGCAAGACGCGGCAGTGCACAGATCGTGATGGGCGTCTCTCTATAATGCGATTGTGAAGTAAATGGGAGCGGGAATTCACCGCATTATGAACTCGTCACGCAATACCCCCAACCTCAGACCAAATGTTAGGCCCTGTAGACAGGCCAGCCTATATGTGAAATGTACCTTAGCATATTAGAGGAAGACGCTGATATCTGGATTGAATTGATGCGTGAAAAATGCACTTCCACAGCAGTCACGAGTAACAGCAGGAATAGGCGGTTAAAGTCTTCTATCCTTAATTTGATTTGATGACAGTCACGAGACCAATTACTCGATCCAATCACGTTGATGGATAAAAATTAAATTAAATTAAAACAAGAATGTAACGAGTAACGACCACAAACAGAAGGAAAATAGCGGAGAAAAAGTACCGATACATCACTTAAAATGTACTCAAGTAAAAGTAAAATTACAAAAATTTTAAACTACTCAAAAAGTATAATTTCTGAAAAAAAACTACTTAATTACAGTAACGTGAGTATTTGTAATTCGTTAGTTCACACCCCTTCCAACAGAGTTTTCAAATCAGAGGGCTAAAATCAGGGTGGAAAATGGCTATTTATTTATAAACTATGACCTTTTTATGTAAAAATCATTCTAACAATATAATTGCACCTCAGGAAACATTATAAAATAATTTAAAAAAATTCAGTTTATGACCCATTTAAAAAAACATTTACTTTTTTGCAAACAACAATAGTTTGCGAGAGCACAAAACACAATGAGGCTGTGAAAGTAGACTAGTGAGTATTTATCTGTTCAGCATGAAGACGTTTAATGTCCCAGACAACCTCTGGAGTTCGATTTAGACACAAAGTTTTTTGTTTGTTTGTTTGTTTGTTTATATCACAAGGGGGTATTACCGATGTATTTTATATTGTAGAATAAATGTGAAAATAACCACAGAACTTATTTCAGGCATTTAACCAAAAACCCATTCAAAACCCTAATAACTTCAGTCCGATAGAACTGGAAGTGCTAAATTGCAACTTGTTTCCGGGTTTTGGCTTAAGAAAAATAGGTCATCCCTGCAGCACTGTATAGATGCTGGTCATGTTGCTCCCCGGAGATGTCATACACTGTGGCTGTTATACCAGTGTGACTGTCCTTCACCTTTGACCCTGCTCCTAAATCCTATAGCTTAAGCCTGTTCCTTCCTCTCTCTTCCTGTCCCTGTCCACCTCTCCTTCCCTCTTCCTGTATCACCTCCTTCTGATATTGCTGACAGTGAGTTTACATCTAAAATGAAACACAGGGCTCAGACGGCCACCCCTGGCTCCGTCATCACCAAGAGTTCCAGTGTGGGTGGAGACATGTGCTCGCTGGGCAGGAATGATGATGAGGACGATGACAAGAAGAGGCGCTCCAGCTTCGGGGCGAAGATGGCCGCCATGGTGGGACTGGGAAAAAAGAGTCAAAGTACCTCACAGCTGGACCCAGAGGGTGAGTGAGCTGTGCTAGTACATTAACCCAAGAGAATGACGAACTTTCCAACACTTTACACTACCGTTCAAAAGTTTAGAGTCAGTACAATTTTTGGTTACACTTTATTTAGTTAAAGGTGCCCTAGAATGTGTTGAAATAATATTTTAATTTTGTCTCTGATATCTACATAAGGGTATGTGGCTTGTTTAAGGGCATTTAAAATGTCCAGATATGGTTTTACAGGTCCATTTTCAACTCTAGAAATTGGCCCTAGAATGAAATGGTCTGTATTTACCTTATTTGGAAGGGTCATGAATAGTAATGAGGAGTTCTGCTCTGAAGAGCTGTGGTGCACTCTGAAATACAAGCGTGCAAAATAATCATACGTCAGTTTTCAAAAATTAAAACATTTGAACAAATGGACTAACGTTAGATGCCTTGTCAAATAAATATAGCTTCAACTTATGTGGTGTAGAATGTGACGTTAGCTAGAAGGATCGAGTGAGCTAACATTATCTTTGAGCAACTAAATTAACGTACTTAGCCCCTGACGTGTTGTTGATGAAATAGACGAAAGTACAATTATTTGACAAAAGGGAATTTACATATGTATCTAAAAGTATTATTTTGTAGATTTATATGACAACACAGGCAAGAAATATTAACCTCAGCATAAATACTTTGTCATACTATTTAGTTATGTATGCTAGTTACTTGGAGTTTGATATTAGTTACTGTACTAGGATCTTGCGCTGGATCTAGATAACACAGTGTAAATTATCGTTAATAAAATCACTACTTACCACTTGCGGGAATATAGTTGGAATTACCCCCTTCTTCAGTAGGCCTATGAGACGCTGAGAGAAGCCTGCTTGATATTGTCCCAGGTTCGAAAATAAGTCGAAATGGTGAAATGGGCAGAGCAAACTAGCAACTTTGAATTAAACTGTTGCGGTATCCGATTATATATAAACATCAACCACGCCTGTTGACATTCCTTTTGAACGGTAAGGTATGAAAAGTCTTCACATTCGGCTGCGCAGTTCCGCCTGGCATTGGCTGGCATATGCAAATGTTGGAGGCTTACATATTAATGATCCCGACTGTTGGGTCACAGTCGGTGTTATGTGGAGATTCGCCTTTTTTTCAGGGGTGTTTTTCAAAAACGAGATTTAAATAAGAAGGAGAAAACAACGGTGTTTGAGACTCACTGTATGTCATGTCCATGTACTGAACTCTTGTTATTTAACTATGGCAAGATAAATTTATTTTCAAATTCTAGGGCACCTTTAAGCATTAGTAAACAGTAATCATTTATAAAGCATTAATAGACATTAATAAGCATTTTATAAATACAGCTATAAATTATAGCTAGCATATCTATAACTTGTTTAATTATTGTATTTTCAAACTTTATTAATGATTATTTAAGTATTGCATTATTTACTAACTAGTTATTTAGGAGTTGTCAGTGGTTCATAGGATCACTTGGAAAGTGTAAGTAAATTATTAATAAACTATTTAAAAGTACATTCATACATCTAATTATTCAGACATATAGTAATAGTTACTTACTGTGTCAATAAATGTTTTATTAACTTGTATTTCTACTGTAAATCATGGTTAATTCAGGTAGTTATAAAGCGTTTAGTAGTGGTCAGTTAACTTTATAAAATGAATGCCTAAACATTAATACCCACCAATATATGTCAAAAAGGTCAGGCTTGGCTGGTATACATCTACACACATTTGGTTATGTTAATGTAGAAAACAATTGGGAGAAAATAAAATGTGTATCAGTATATTGGATGCATGCATTAGGTCTTAAATTGACAGCCTAATAAACCTGCTGCTGTCCGTGTCATTAATGTTAATCAAACAACAAAACAAGAAAATCACTCGCTACTCCTACCCTCTTGACAACAAATGTTCTTTATTGTGAACTGTGGTTCCATGAAGAACCTTTAACATCCATCTCTGCATTCTTTATAGTGGAAAATGGCTCTCTGGATTTTTAAAATCTTCTTTACAATAAGAAAGAACTGTTCACTGAAAGGTTTTTTGTGAAACCAAAAATGAGTCATACAGCTCAGCCATTCAAATGAATCAGGATCATTATCACTGATCATCTCAATGGATGGAGATCCATTTGAACCATGCAGTGCTGCTGGTACAAATTCTGAATAGGTCTGTTCTCATTCATTATACAGCCCTGTGTAATACAGGCTTAATCAATGCCAGTGAAGATTCATTCAGAAGTCATGTGGTGCAACTAACATGGACAAAAAATAATAAATAAAAAAAACAGGAAGTGATTTAATAGAGAAAGCACCTGCAAAGCACCATGGTCAGTAAGTTTCCTAAAATATCAGATAATTTGACCTTTTTATTGCAAAGCAAGGTTAGTTTAGGTTGCAAAATTCACATGGTGTGACTCCTCAAAAATGTAATATTTGTATATGAATAATTCATGATATGTTAAAAAGAAAATACCATAAAAAAACATTTTCTTTTTTTTAATGATTAAGATGGTTATGTTGTCATCATTTACTCACTCTCATGTCACTCCAAACCTGTATGACTTTCTAGAGATATTTTAGTAACCTGCTAATTGAAACACTACTAAACACTAATACACAATCGTATTGCTCATAAGAGGGCTGTTAAAGCCTCGGGTGGAGTGGGATTTTTGGTTAAAAATGCTGTGTTGGAGCAGTATTTAGTTTGCATTGTTGATAAAACAGTTGATGGGATATTTTGTTTATGTTTTGAGCATAGAGAATCGCAATATTCTTTCATTTTAATTTCATGTTACCTGTCTCCAGAATCATCTGTCTGGGGCAGGAATGCAGATCTTTATTTCAACCATCTATTGGCATTGATATATACTGTTACCGACAAGGTGGACTCAATCTATATATGTGGTGATGTTAATAGCCGGATCGGGGCGCTTAAGGACTATGTGGAAGGAGATGATCTTCCTCCTCGATTAGCTCTGGATGCCAATGTAAATAAGCATGGTCATACCTTTCTTGAGTTTTTGAAGGATTCTAAATGCTGTATACTTAATGGGAGGCTGAATCCGGAAAATGATAACTTTACTTCCATCTCTGTAAGGGGCAAAGCTGTTGTGGATTATATTGTAACGCCTCATGTTAATTTGAATACATGTCTTGGATTTAATGTTTATCTACCTTCACAACTTTTTGACAGGGTTGGTCCAGGAAGTCTTGATCTGATTGATGATCATAGCAGAATCCCTGACCATTCAGTTCTTTGTTTACGTTTTCAAGCGGGGGAGGTGGTCAATATTCAGAGTAAGGCTGACTGTCCACAATATGCAAGACGAGACAGGAATTACCCTGTTGATTTCCTGTCTTCAAATATGTGTTGTAGGGCCCTATTGGAGGTAATAGGCCAATTACAGAGTGTACATAAAAATCAAGAAAATATGGACCAATGTTATTCTAATCTTTGTAATTTTTTACATGCTGAGATGGACAAATATTGTCCTGTAAAGAATATGGGTGCTACAAAGAAATATTACAGAGTTAAACAACCTTACTGGAATAATGAATTAAATGAATTATGGTCGAAGTTACGATCGGCAGAAAGATTATTTCTTAAGGGTAATCCTGGGAAATTTGGGGAGAGGAGGGCTTTGCATAGTGAATTTGTACAGTGTCAGACTAGCTTTGATAGAAAGCTTAGGTTTTGTAAAAGAAGGTTTAAAAGAGGCCAGGCCCTCAAATTAGAACAGTTACAAACTGGTAACCCTCAGCAATTCTGGAGGGAATTACTTAAGTTAGGTCCAAAAAAGAAAACATTAATTCCTATGGAGGTTTTATTTGAAACTGGCGAATCTTCTTTTGAATGTGGACAAATATTAAAAAAGTGGGAAAAGGATTATCGTGAATTATATTCCTATAGTAGTTTCTCTTTATTTGATGATAATTTCTTAGAAGAAACTTGTAAAGTAAAATTGGAGGTGGAAACCGGGATGAACACAATATACTATCAAAATGATATACTGAACAGTGATATTACGTTAGAGGAAGTACTTAAAGTACTAGATAGAGCCAAGGTAAATAAAGCTGTGGGCATTGAAGATCTCCCTAACGAGGTACTTAGGAACCCTAGCTTGTGTAATGTTCTACATTGTTTATGTCGTATATGTTTTCAGAATGGTATTATACCATCTGTGTGGAATCGATCAATTATCAAACCTATCCCGAAATCCATAAAAGATGATCATAGGGTCCCGCTGAATTATAGAGGGATTAGTTTGATTAGTACAGTCTATAAAATTTACTCAGGAGTCCTTAACAACAGACTTAATGCTTTTTTGGAGGCTTATGGGGGATTAGTAGATGAACAGAATGGTTTTAGGAAAAACAGGTCCTGTTTTGATCATATTTATGTGCTATCCTCGGTGGTGAGAGCGCGTTTGGATAGAGGTAAAAGTACTTTTGCCTGCTTTGTTGATTTCAAAAAGGCGTTTGATTGTGTTAATCGAGACCTTTTACTGTTTAAATTACTTTCATTTGGTATTAATGGGGAATTTTATAATGCTATAAAACTCCTTTACAGAGACCCCATTGCTTGTGTACAGATAAATAATTTGAGAACAGACTGGTTTCCGACACCTTTTGGGGTGAAGCAGGGTGACTTACTTTCCCCTTCCCTGTTTGCTTTCTACATAAATGATTTAGCCCAAGAAATTAAGCAGGGAAATCTGGGTGTACAAATTGAGGACATGAATCTAAGTATTCTGCTTTACGCAGATGACATTGTTTTGATAGCTGAAAATGAAGTAAGTTTACAAAATATGTTGAATATTATGAGTTCCTGGTGTAGAAAATGGCGTCTTACTATTAATTATGAAAAAACACAAGTTGTTCAATTTAGGAAAAAAAGTGAATTACAGAGTACTTATGTATTTCAGTTTGGGCCTGTGTCCTTAAAATATACCAGTCATTATAAATACCTTGGTTTTGTTTTTGATGAAAATATGAAGTTTACAGAGGGAAGAAAAATACTAGCAGAGTCTGCTGGAAGGGCATTGGGTTCTGTGTTGAGTAAAATGAAACTATGTACAGATCTTGGTTTTTTGACATTTACACAACTATATAAATCTTTGGTTGACTCAGTTTTGTTTTATGCTGCAGGAGTTTGGGGATTTGAAGAGGTTTATGATTGTAATTCTGTTCAAAATCGTGCTTTGAGATGTTTTCTTGGGGTACATAAATATGCAGCGAAGGTAGCTGTGAATGGAGATGCAGGATGGGATCCATGTATTGTAAAACAAAGGTGTGAAATGGTGCGATTGTGGAACCGTCTTGTTAGTCTGCCAGAGGAAAGGCTAACGAAGAAAATTTTTAACTGGGACAGAGCAAATCATCACCCCTGGTGTGGAGAAGTTTTGTCAATATTTTCTGTGTCTGACTTGCATATAAGGTACTACAATAAGCTTCAATGTAATATAAAGGATGTCAGACAAAGACTGTTAAGTAAATATGAAAATCACTGGAAACAAGATATATGGAAGAAGCCAAAACTCAGAAATTATGTTCAGTTTAAGAATGATTTTGTAACAGAACCTTATATTTTCCTTAATTTAAAGAGAAGGCAGAGGTCTCTCTGTGCGCAATTGAGAACTAGTACCTTACCTCTGGCAGTGGAAGTGGGTCGATTTAAGGGTATACCTGAACATTTACGTTTATGTGAATTCTGTGATCTCAAGGTTGTGGAAGATGAATTTCACTTTGTTTTTTATTGCCCTTTATACTATGATTTAAGGAACTATCTTTTTGAATTAGTTCAGTTAAAAAATCCTGATATATTTTGGAAATATGAAGGGGAGATTTTGTGCTGGCTGTTTGATAATCATGTTTTTGCTTTGGCAAAATTTATAGAAAAAGCCTGGTGTTTACGGCAAAGTATTCTGTATCCTGTATGATATCCCGTATGTCATCTCTATTTGTATGTGTATTTATCTTTGTGGTTTAGTTATACTATGTTGGAGATTTTGTCTTATATCACGTGGCTATTTTGGTGATATGTGTGAAGCTGTTGTGTCTAATAAGCCCATGAGGGCTGGGCACCATAAAAGGTGTTTGACACTCAAATAAACAATAACTAACTAACTAACTAACTAATACAGATAAAAGGAAATATTTTACCTTAAAAAAATATATTTAAAAAAAATCCTTTAACATCCCTAAATGACCTGCTTTTCTTATTCTGGGAAACAAAGCACTTTGTCTCTCACTTTATCCATGATGTAAGTCATGACCTAATGAGTAGCCCATCTGAACACACACATGCAGTGATATGAGCTAGCTTTAAGGAAGTGCATGTCCCACTCTACAGCTCACAGGTAGGATTCAGAGGTCCTACTGGTTAAATCGTGCCTCACACCCCGCTCTGCCTCATAAAGAACCGCTGGGATGGGATGGGATGGCTTGAATCTGAAGCTCCACGTGGTTTGATTTCCATTACACGAGAGTAGATGTTAAAACTTCATGCTGATTTGTACTCGGCTTTCGCCAAGATAAGCACCAACTAAGACGTAGCTTTACAGTAACCTATGCTTCTCCATCCATTTACGCTTCTTTCCATATGGTGATGTAAATCTCCCTGTGTCTAGTGTTAACACGCGTCAGCACACACAACGGCTGCAACCACAGTGCGGTCCCCCCATAACAACCGTCTGGATTGAGCTGAGTAGGGAACATCTCTAGGGTCTTCAAGTGGGCACCTTCCGTCCTCAGTGTTTCGTCGACTAGCCCACGACACCTCAAGAGGGCTTGACAGTGACTCTGGCGTCCCAGAGTCACCCCCCTCCGTCCCCCACTCAACTCAGCCCAGCTTACTGACCTTTACCTCCCTCCTGCTGCTGAGGTTGCTCCTTCCTCATAGTTCACATGTGACCTAACCACAATCTCTCACAATCTCTCCGCAACCCGACCATACGCGCCAACCCGTTTGACTAAGGCTGTCGAGCCCCACTGCCCTCATTAAAGCAGGTTCAGTGGCAACGGTTCCGTATGGCATACCACCTGTCCAGACACCAATCCTCATTCAAACAAAATACACAGGAACATAATATTACAATGCAAACTATACAAATAAACCAACAGACTCTTCGAGTTTTCAAGAATTCTTCGAAACCGTAGCGTGGCAGCCTGTACACAGTCTGCCAGAATCTTTCCGTCTCAACCACAGCCAGTTGCTGCTCCTCTCTGCTGCTTCAGATAAGTTCTTTACTGTGCGAGGCAACTCTTGGCCACTGAATCCGATGTCTCTGAGGAACCGGGTTGTAGAGTGTGCCACAAATCCTCGACAACCCACTTCCACTGGATAAACCCTGACTCTCCATCTTCACTGTTCTGCTTCAGTGGCCAGATGAGCGTCCCGCAGTTTCTTCCTCTCATATGCCTCATCTACAGCATCCTCCCATGGCACTGTTAACTCTATCAGTTGAACAATGCGTGCTGATCCAGACCACAAAACAATATTTGGTCGGAGGTTAGTGGTGGCAATCTCAGGTGGAAAAATAATCCGCTGATCAAGATCAACCAGCATCTTCCAGTTCCTAGCCGCTTCCAGTTGTCCTGGACGAAAATTGGTTTTAACACCTTTTCTTGGTGGTTGCTCGCCTGGACGGAGGAATATTGTCTTCTGTGTGTAATGTTTTGCTAGAACAGGTGGCAACTTATTGGTCATGTTACGCTTATCTTCCAATGCTGAACCCAAACATCACAGTACTTGGTCATGGCGCCAAGTAAACCGACCCTGGCTAAGAGCCACCCTACATCCTGTCAAAATGTGCCTTAATGTGGCAGGTGATGAACACAAAGGACAAGAGGTATCCTCTCCTACCCAGAGGTTTAGGCTCTGTAGTGATGGGAGAACATCATATGTTGACCTGATAAGGAAACTGATCCTACTCTCTTCCATTGACCAAAGGTCTTGCTAGCCCATCTTGCGTTGTTCCACACTCTCCCATCTCATCCACTCTCCCTGCTTGGCCTGGGAAATGGCCTTTATACACCTCATCCTCTCCTCCTGCTTTCACACCTCTTTGACTAGCAGCTTCCTCCTTTGAGCTGGGGCTGCCTTGTGCCATTTAGGAGGAGCTAAACTGAGCCCATAACCCCCTCTTCCATGCTGTACCTGTCCCACGATATCACCAATTTGAAGGGCCGCCTTTGCCTCTTCCACAGATTTCTTTGCTGACCTGTGATTTCTTTCATTATACTGTGAAATCGTTAGTGTATGATTACACTGGTCAAAGCTTCTCTTTAGATAAAGCAGTTTTACAGCATTTGCCACATGCAAGTGTGTAAATTTCCCTCACAGATGCCCCGTTGCTGTCCGTTGAGGAAAAACTGTTGTGTTTAAAAGAGGTTTGCTGCTGGAGGCCAATCCTTCAGCACTTGTGTTGATTTGACTGGTGAGTTGACATAATGGGCATTATTTCACTTGAGTGATCTCATCTGTGTTGGCAATAACTCAAACGCTCCTCTGGCTTTGTGTATTCAGTATGTACAATGTGACCACAGGCGTGCAAAAAAAGAAGTGCTCTTAATTGTAGTGAATGTGCTTTTGTAGTGTAGGTAAAATCTTAAAAATATAAAAGGCCACTCAAGTGCACTTAAAGAGAGTACACTTTCATGACTACAAAAAGTGCACTTTGAAATAATGTCAAATTAAGTTTTAATTTAAATACATTTTAAACCATTAAGTTTTATTAATTTTTTTTCATGCATTAAAGTACACTTATGTTGATGTGTTGACTAACATACTAAAGCACATGTAAAGTACTAAATTATAATTTTAACCATAGTGTATTATTCAATATTAAATTTTAAGTTAATATATTTGAAATGAACTAAATTGCAACTGCATCATTTCAAATGTGTAATAACATGAATATAAATGACATTAAAGTAAACATTATATTCAGTTCCCACTTTATTATTTTTCTCTTAAAGTATATTGTTTTCATAATAAGTTTTTAAGTATGCTTAAGTGTACTCATTTTTGTAAACTTTGTGGTGTCATTGATTCAGCAAATCAGCAGTATGTTTGGCTACTGACTGTTGATAAAGGGAGAATTTACCCCAAAATTAAAAATGGCCATCATTTACTCACTTTCATGTTGTTCCAAACATGTATTACTTTCTTACTTCTGTGGAAGATAAAAGATGTTGAGAAATTTTGGTAAAGTTTTTTTAAATTATTATTATGTTAATTATTTAATTAATTATTTAATTAATTATTCATTATTTTTATTTTTTGGCCATACAATGTTACCAAAACTGTTTGCTTACAAACAATCTTTAAAATTATTCTTTTGTGTTCAGGAAAACATAAATCCAGATCTAAAAGTATAGTGTTTAAGACAGCTATACATGTTCTACTATATGATTGTCGTACATCCACCAAGATCCCCTTAAATAGGTTGTGGATATTTTTGTGGCGCAGTAATGATTCACTATCCCGCTGTACAGATTGACATGTTTCCATACTTAACAGGCTCATTCTCACACCCGATGCTTTTTTCTCACGTATTTAAAGATCCTCTCCTTCCTATTTCCTGCTGGATCAGTCATATACAGCCAAAAATAACCCTCCTCATTCCTCCGATTTTCACACACAGGCACACACAGTCTGAAGGAAGATACACTGGCTGTGTACGTCAGTATGGCATGATGTAAAACTCTGCTGTTCATATGTCGCTTGAGTGGCACCTAATGATGTATGTATATTAACCATAAAAATAACACAAAACCACAAAGAATATAAAAAATTGTTCTGTATTACATTCTTGATTTCATTTAAAGTGCTTAACATTAGCTGTATGATTTCAAGCAACATTCATGGAAAAATGCTGTGAGATAATTTTTTTAGCAAACAGTACCAACAATATTTTTCTGACCAGGCCATTGTCTTTTTTCATCCTGTCCAGTTTATCATTGGTTGTGATATTGCAGTGTGTTTGTTTCAGGGATTTTGAGGTCATTAGTTCAGTCAGGTAGTGAGGACCTGTTGTTAATTCGTCACACCTTTTCTTTTTTCTTTTTTTTTTTTCAGAAAGATAACATGCTGTTTCTAAGCTATTTTCATTTAAAGCTACATTACAATAAAGCTACCAGAATATACTAATAGTCTGGAAATTAAACACAACTGCAGAATAATCAAACCTGGTTTGTATATAAGTTTGTAAAGTGTCGTTTCTCCTTGTAATTGGAGACGCATAGTTCTCCAGAGTTGTGATGACTGTTCCTTTGAATGTTGCGTGTTGCACCATCACTGATTTGCAAAGATTATTTGTCCACATTGTTCCGCTTTGTATAACTATTAGAGTGATTATTTCTTCCTTGATAGTAATAGCACAGTCTTGTGATCTGTGTGTAGAGCTTCTGAAAAATAAGATCTGATGATGACAAGGACATTAAACTGAGGTGTATGATTCAGCATGTGACAACATCCAGCACACACACCACTAGAAAGTTACAAACCACTTTCCAGTGATTAGTGTTGTAGCGCATTGATCATTGTTTGTCAAAGTCACATTTGTGTTATTTTTTCTTGACAGATGAGTGGAGGTAAACAACAAAGAGAGTTGTCTCTCTCTCTCTTGTAGCACTGGCAAGTCTGTTTGATTTTTAAGTGAATTTGTTTGTCCTGAACAGTCCTCTCTCATATGTAGTTTTTGGTAAGTCAGTTTAAGATGGTTCTTGTATTAAACATATTGTAAAACAAATACATTTTTAAAAAATCTTGTAACTTGACAAATAACAAAAGTGGCTTTCAGGAAACTCTACATCTGCACTGTTATACACCACAAAAATAGGGCACATCAGAAGAGTTTGTCTTAAGCATTTTTATCTAAAATTACAGTATTAAATTAAGTATACAGTAGGTAGCCAACCAGAATAATACTTTTATTATTATAGTAAAATTTACCACCGTTCCCGCGGCGGTAAATTGTGGGTGTGTATTTGCTGCCCTTTACCGCTGAGAGGCGCTGCAATCACAGACTTTGAAAAGTGTCAGTTTATTCTCTCTATTGCGTAATCTGCCGCCGCGCCACGGCTCATAGCGATTAAAAACTGGTAGCAGATGAATTCAAGTGAAACATTGTAGTTAAACTGATTCATAATCACAATACTGAAATTAAATTGAATAAATAATGAAAACATTTCAAAATAAAACACTGCAATAGAAACATGTTAGGTTACATCAATGAGGCTTTGCAAGAGCACAAGACGTTATCTCACCAGCGTAGCCTGCTGACGGTAGGTCTGTGGTCAACGCAACAACATGAGCCTTGCGTCGCTTCAAGCGAACCGAGATCGAATCTCATTGAAGCCTACATGGCATGCAGCCTTTTATGTTTTACCGGTCTTGGTGCTTAAATAGGTAACCGTTTATAAGCGAGTTTATTAACTGTTTATTTATTTAAAGTCAGGCGTTTTGTTTAATTATCAATGGCACATTACAACATAAATGTGCTACATTCCAGTAGAGCCACTGCACAGACGACAAAACTGATGAAGGAAGATTGTCAGCCGATCGCGTCAGAAAATGAAAATGAAGAAGCTTGTCTTTAATGTCTTTATTCAACAGATCCATACATTGAACAAATCAGAAAACGACTGATTTTGTCATGGCTACACAAAATAACAGACTAACTAAATAGTATTGCTTTCAATATGAAAACCAATGAAAATGTAAAAGAAGAATAAAATTAATAAATTTTGAAACCACATCGCACATTTCAAGGTTTAGATAAAGTGTCGGTGTTACGATGCAGCAAGGAAGAAGCGGAGAGAGAATCCAAATGCAAGCACTTTAATAAAACAAACAGGTAATCCACCGTGACATACACCGTGACATAGCCGCCCCCCTATGGGCGGCTCCCGACGCCCCTCGAAACAAAACACTAAAGTTCAGGAGGGTGGTAAAGTGGAGGCGGTCTTGGGGGAGGGACGGAGGGCCAGGTTCGTGGAGTGAGGGCGGACCTGGACCGTGGGTGGAGCAGGCTGAGAAGGCGACCCCTCGGGCGGCCAGGGCGGTGAAGATCCCTCGGGCGGCCAGGGCAGTGAAGACCCCTCGGGCGGCCAGGGCGGTGAAGACCCCTCGGGCGGCCAGGGCGGTGAAGACCCCTCGGGCGGCTAGGGCGGTGAAGACCCCTCGGGCAGCCAGGGCGGTGAAGACCCCTCGGGCGGCCAGGGCGGTGAAGACCCCTCGGGCGGCCAGGGCGGTGAAGACCCCTCGGGCGGCCAGGGCGGAGACGACCCCTCGGGCGGCCAGGGTGGTGCAGACACCGGCTCAGGAACAGCAGACACCGGCTCAGGAACAGCAGACACCGGCTCAGGAACAGCAGACACCGGCTCAGGAACAGCAGACAACACACACACTGGCTCGGGAACAGACAGCACACACACTGGCTCGGGAACAGACAACACACACACTGGCTCGGGAACAGACAACACACACACTGGCTCGGGAACACACACTGGCTCGGGAACAGACAACACACACACTGGCTCGGGAACAGACATTCCACACACTGGCTCGGGAACAGACATCCCACACACTGGCTCGGGAACAGACGTCACACACACTGGATCGGGAACAGACGTCACACACACTGGCTCGGGAACAGACGTCACACACACTGGCTCGGGAACAGACGTCACACACACTGGCTCGGGAACAGACGTCACACACACTGGCTCGGGAACAGACATCACACACACTGGAACAGCAGACAACACACACACTGGCTCGGAGGCGGCCATCTTGTCCGTAGACACTGGCTCGGAGGAAGTGACGTGAACAGTCTCTGGATCAGCAGCAGTGATGTGAACAGTCTCTGAATCGCCACACGTGACTTGAACGGTTTCTGGATCGGCAGACGCGACTTGAACAGTCTCTGGATCGGTAGACGTGACTTGAACAGTCTCTGGATCGGCAGACGTGACTTGAACAGTCTCTGGATCGGCAGACGTGACTTGAACAGTCTCTGGATCGGCAGACGTGACTTGAACAGTCTCTGGATCGCCAGACGTAATTTGAACAGTCTCTGGATCGCCAGACGTGACTTGAACAGTCTCTGGATCGGGAGACGTGACTTGAACAGTCTCTGGATCGGCAGACGTGACTTGAACAGTCCCTGGATCGGTAGACGTGACTTGAACAGTCTCTGGATCGGCAGGGACCAGCGGCGAGGACTCTGGGCTGACAGGAAGTACAGGAAGGACTTCCAGGCATTGCGGGACGCGGGAAGTCCTCTTCCTCCTCCGTCTCCGAGAGCGAGAGTGCGCTGGGCTGGACGGGACCAGCGGTGAAGGCTCTGGCTGGACGGGACCAGCAGTGAAGGCTCTGGCTGGACGGGACCAGCGGTGAAGGCTCTGGCTGGACGTGGCTGACGTGAAGCTCTGGCTGGACGTGGCTGACGTGAAGCTCTGGCTGGACGTGGCTGACGTGAAAATCCAGCTGGGCGTGGAGGTCAGATGATGACCTGGCGTACCGTGGGAGGAAGCTCTCCAGACATCGGGAGAGTGCCTCTCTCCAGTCCAGACCAGAGATATTTGGAAGCTCCCTCGGGCTGACCTCCTTAGCCCCGAGCCGGTAACACAATTTAATAGCCTCGTCTCCGAGGGAGCACGAAGAAGCAAGAGGAATAAATCCCCACGTGAACTGAAATAAATCAGGGCTATCCAGGGCCAAGGCTGCGATCTGACCCGCGAATTCCCGGCTCATGCTGGGGAGATCAGACGAGGTCCGTGCTGCTGGATTCATTTTGGTCGGTCGTTCTGTTACGATGCAGCAAGGAAGAAGCAGAGAGAGAATCCAAATGCAAGCACTTTAATAAAACAAACAGGTAATCCAATGGACTCAGGACAGGAACACGGAACAGCTACCAGCAACATCAAAAACAACGACCGACAAACATCAACTGAAGAACAAGGGTAAGAATACACAGGCAAAAAAGCTAAACAAGATAACAAGGGGGCGTGGCTAATCAGAAACACATGGGGAGACTAATCAACAGAACGGGGAACAGCTGAACATGTAAAGACAGGGAAACACATGACAGACAAGAACAAGGAACAAAACACAACGCCCACACCGTGACAGTCGGGACAGTTTATTTATTTAAAAAACTTAAATAAATTACATCGAGGTTAGAGTTTATTTCCTTTACGATGCAAAATAAGAAACAATCTTATTCTTGTGACATTTTAAATTTGTATTGCAAAAGAAATTGCAACTAAATTAAACAATTAAAACAGTACAAAACGAAAATAGTCCAAAGCAACATAAATTAAGAACATGCGTTTTCATTTGTCTCTCTAGTGCGCTGGATCTCTTTTTAGCAAGTTTATTTAGTCTCCCTCACTGCGCGCGCCGGGTCGCTCTCGAAATTAAACATTTCAGGGTAAAAACACATCATACAGCTGATAATACTGTATATGTCGCTGTGTGTCATCCATACAGATCACGAAAAAAACTAACAAATTATTTAGCCTTTGTTGCTTCAAAGACACAGCATGCCTTGTTGATTTCATCTTACAATAAAACGAGGTTGATTGCGAATTAAAGAGCTCTGTATCTGCTGATCACTCCCATTCGTTTCTTGGCGTTGCGTTTCGTCAACAGTTCATGTTTAGACAATGCCAGATTGTCGACAATCATTCACACTGCTCAAACATTCTAAAACTCTACAAAACCAGTTGAAACAACTACATTGAACACTTCAATTGAAATTTTGTGTGAAAAAACTTTAAATACAATAAATAAACTACAATATTTATAATTTAATAAGATATAGGGCCTACATTTGGACACATTGAGAGATTTATCCTTAAAAGAATTTTGCCTTTGCATGCTCATCAGGCTGGCTATCCGACACTCTCCATATGAAAGACGGAAAATTAACACCTATTGTCCTGCACGCACGATAAAGCACTGAACTGAACTGTCCCTCCAAACCCCACACAGGCTGAGTTTGAGACTGACTTAAAACAAAGTGAAGTTGCAATTCACACTTAAATCGCTATTCTAGACATTATAGCATTAGTCTTTTAAAGTGTTTATAATGAAGGAATTACATAATTTAAGCTACATGTAGTGATATTTCTGTCATAGAGGGTTTATTAGTAAGTATTTCATTATTTCAATAATTGAATAAATAAAACGCTACTTCGGTTTGGGCCAGCTTTTTCCAAGCAAAACTAATTACAATCTTCAAAAACATTTTCATTTGTTGTCATAAACAAAATGCTCAACTCAATATTAAATTCCACAGAGATCTTTGGATCCTTACAACCAGGGTGCATGCGATTTGCGAATAAAGTTTTTAAAAAGAATTTTATTCAAATAAATCTCGAACAACAGTGCTTCGTGGTGCGGTTGTTAAACTAAATAACATGTATAGAATAATTATGAACTTAAATTAAACAATATCGGAACATTTCGACAAATAGATTATTTGATCTGTTTTTACATTTTAATTTAGGGCGATTTTGCCTACATTTAATTAGAGCGAGATTTTCACCCTTGCCTTTGTCCTTTCCTCACTGGGAATCGCTCTCATGATAGGTAAACATGTTTGAGTAGATCCTCTGTACCTCACGGTTTCAGATTACATAATCAGATAACATTTATTAAATATTTAGACATTTAAAGGCTTTAGACATAGCCGATTTCTTATCGTGACTGAGCTGAGGCAAGTGCATTTTCGGTTCATTTTTGTGACGCGCAGTTCCCGACGACAGAGAACTTTTGTCGTTAGCCTAATATGAATAAAAGTTTACAGTTTTGAACGATGTAGGCTACTCTACTCTTATCTGTGTGACCAAAAAATTACGGAGTAGCCTATTAAGTTGTTTTAGCTGTTATGAGACAAAAAAAATCCAAATGAACACGCCGCCGCGTTTGTCGAAGACTAATTCAACATGCCAGAATAAAACTCGACTTTAGAACAATGCATTGTGTGGTGTGCCAAAACACTTAATTATAAACTTCAATATTTCATTCAAAATAATCTCAAAACGCTTTGTGACATTTTGAAAAGCTTGCATGCATGCATTAAGGCCACTGGAACCATGAACGTAACTGAAACACTGGTTTGGATTTTATTGTTTGCCGTTTAAACGTGCGTTTAATTGGCTATAAAATGCATTAATAGGCTAATATAAAATTTACAATTGTCCATGTTTGTTCGGGATTTGAACCCGTGACATCTAAATGATCGAAACGTAAGTTCTACCACTCGGCTATGAATTCACTCACTGAGAATTGCCCAAACGTTCGATTCTCCAGTGTGTGTTCGCTCACATGAGCGAGAAGCGCTATTCATTCGTCTCAGTCATTCCTCAATATAATAGTAAAAATAATCAGATTCATTGCACCTAATTTATTTTTGTTTGTTATTTCTGTTATTAATTTGTTTTTTTCAACATATCTCTCAAAAATTATAAAATATATCTCTGCTAAATTCAAACGTGCTTTCACGCGTTGGTGGTGCTGAGCCAGAGAGTTCAGCGCTTGTCATATTCAGTGTTTTCAACCACATAATGTTTATTTTGGGATTCAGACATTTAAATACACATAAGTACTAGCAAAACAATACATTTATAGTTTGTAAAAAACACACGGATGTCTATGGACGTGGCATTAACAATCCTTTTAATTATGAATTGACGAGGTGTTTTATTCAGGTCAAATACACATTGTATACACATTGTATAGGTAACTATAACATCCGGCCACTTACATTCATGTATTTGAAGGAGTGGGTGAATTTACGTGTTGTAAATCCGATAGATGCGATTCTCTGAATTGCGGTGCAAACTAACATGGTGACGCCCATCGCGCATCACAGATCAAATAACATGATCATTATAAAGTAGCCTGGGAAAACCCAGACGAACTTCCGGCAAATTTAGATTTGCTCTGCAAGTTAGTCTGGCGAAGAGCCCATTCAAGTTCATTTCCAATCTTTCCAAATCGAGGCACCAATCACAAAAATTGAGGCGGGCTTTACAAGATGACGATCGATCTGATTGGTTTTAAGGTCTATCCCAATTGCTTACAGAGGCATTTGAGCGACGTCTGTTGGTGACGCCCCTTTGAAAATGAGCTGTGAATGAACCTTCCCCAGACCCTAACTCAGTTACGACTGAGAAGGATCTGGTTTTAACCAGGCTAATTATAAAGGTTTTTAAACGACAAAACGCATTCACTTACACATATTTGAGAATCGTAATATCAGGTAGTTGATGACATAATCAACAAGTTTGTGAATATTTTGAATAAAATAGGAAGAACTAAAGTACATTTAGAGATAGATACAGCGCTGTATACAAAATACATTTGTCATACAACACTATTGTGGCTGCGGATTGTCACGTGACAAGCATGACGCGTCCCATGGAAATTATAAGGTGATACGTTTTAAAATAGCTGTCGCCTTAAAAAGCTCACGCTGGGGGATCAGCTAGAATATTTTAAACTTACATGTGAAAGGGTTAAAAGGCAGCAGAATTGTGTCCACCTAGAACAGCCTGTAGAGCTGGGTGTGCCTATGGTATGATAGGTTATAATCGAGTCTTTAACCTGAAATTGCCCTAAAATGTTCTCTAGGTAAGCAGATCACTAGGGTTTGGAACTGATACATGAAAAACAGTACCATGAAAACTTTCCCAAAGCGCTTTGCTCAGTAGCAGAGACTTTCTAAACACCCTGTCAAAGACTGTTTTAGAGGATTGTGTAAACCACTTGTTGTGGAATAATGGACTTGCGTTTACGGTCTGTGTGGTCCAGGTGTTAATAACATGCTGACCGCTCCACCAAGTCCATCTGTTTCTTTGGAGAAGAGGTTAGGGGTCATAGGGTCAACACAAGTCAATATCTCAGGACATGATATGATGGTAAAGAGCCATTTCAACACCTGGTTGTTATTCAAGAGACTGTACTTAATGGACCATTAAAGTTCTCCTGAGTGTGTTATTCCTTCTAAATGAATGACATTGTGGAATATTCCATTCATGTGTTACAAGGATTATTTCAGGTTTATTTTAGTCTATCTTCAGTCTAAATATATATATATATATATATATATATATATATATATATATATATATATATATATATATATATACAGGTCCTTTTCAAAAAATTAGCATATTGTGATAAAGTTCATTATTTTCAATAATGTAATGATAAAAATTTAACTTTCATATATTTTAGATCCATTGCACACCAACTGAAATATTTCAGGTCTTTTATTGTTTTAATACTGATGATTTTGGCATACAGCTCATGAAAACCCAAAATTCCTATCTCAAAAAATTAGCATATCATGAAAAGGGTCTCTAAACGAGCTATTAACCTAATCATCTGAATCAACTAATTAACTCTAAACACCTGCAAAAGACTCCTTAGGCTTTTAAAAACTCCCAGCCTGTTTCATTACTCAAAACCGCAATCATGGGTAAGACTGCCGACCTGACTGCTGTCCAGAAGGCCATCATTGACACCCTCAAGCAAGAGGGTAAGACACAGAAAGAAATTTCTGCACAAATAGGCTGTTCCCAGAGTGCTGTATCAAGGCACCTCAGTGGGAAGTCTGTGGGAAGGAAAAAGTGTGGCAAAAAACGCTGCACAACGAGAAGAGGTGACCGGACCCTGAGGAAGATTGTGGAGAAGGACCGATTCCAGATCTTGGGGGACCTGCGGAAGCAGTGGACTGAGTCAGGAGTAGAAACATCCAGAGCCACCGTGCACAGGCGTGTGCAGGAAATGGGCTACAGGTGCCGCATTCCCCAGGTCATGCCACTTTTGAACCAGAAACGGTGGCAGAAGCGCCTGACCTGGGCTACAGAGAAGCAGCACTGGACTGTTGCTCAGCGGTCCAAAGTACTTTTTTCGGATGAAAGCAAATTTTGCATGTCATTCGGAAATCAAGGTGCCAGAGTCTGGAGGAAGACTGTGGAGAAGGAAATGCCAAAATGCCTGAAGTCCAGTGTCAAGTACCCACAGTCAGTGATGGTCTGGGGTGCCATGTCAACTGCTGGTGTTGGTCCACTGTGTTTTATCAAGGGCAGGGCCAATGCAGCTAGCTATCAGGAGATTTTGGAGCACTTCATGCTTCCATCTGATGAAAAACTTTATGGAGATGAAGATTTCATTTTTCAGCACGACCTGGCACCTGCTCACAGTGCCAAAACCACTGGTAAATGGTTTACTGACCATGGTATTACTGTGCTCAATTGGCCTGCCAACTCTTCTGAACTGAACCCCATCGAGAATCTGTGGGATATTGTGAAGAGAAAGTTGAGAGACGCAAGACCCAACACTCTGGATGAGCTTAAGGCCGCTATCGAAGCATCCTGGGCCTCCATAACACCTCAGCAGTGCCACAGGCTGATTGCCTCCATGCCACGCCGCATTGAAGCAGTCATTTCTGCAAAAGGATTCCCGACCAAGTATTGAGTGCATAACTGAACAATTATTTGAAGGAATTATAAGAGTAAGAATTATTTTGACTTTTTTTGTATTAGAAACACTTCTTTTATTGGTCGGATGAAATATGCTAATTTTTTGAAATAGGAATTTTGGGTTTTCATGAGCTGTATGCCAAAATCATCAGTATTAAAACAATAAAAGACCTGAAATATTTCAGTTGGTGTGCAATGAATCTAAAATATATGAAAGTTTAATTTTTATCATTACATTATGGAAAATAATGAACTTTATCACAATATGCAAATTTTTTGAGAAGGACCTGTATATATATATATATATATATATATATATATATATATATATATATATTTCTTCAGCAAGGATGTATTAAATTGATCAAAAGTGAATAAACATTTCTTAAGCAGAAAATCAACATATTAGAATAATCTCTGAAGGATCATGTGACACTGAAGACTGGAAAAAATGGCTGTTGAAAATTCAGCTTTGTCATCACCAAAATAGAAAGGCACAACGCCGGATGGTCACGTCCGATGTATAGTCAGGGAAGATCTGGATCCGCTTTTCTTTATATTCCAAAGGAAACCTGTCCCGGCTCAGACAAAGGATTACATTTTCACTGTGTCCCCCCCCCCCTAGACACAGTGAGTCTAATGTCAGATCTGAGTCTTCTGTCTGCGCTATTGCAATATTAGTGTTTAATATAAACTGCACATTTATTAGCCAATGGTTTGCATTACAGATCTCAACCACAGTTATTTTTAGTGCTTAGATGGTATTTTAAGTTCATTGGATTGTTTACTTAAAAAGAAATGACACAAGTGAAACGTTGTGGGAAGTTTGGCTCTGTTAGACTTTATGTGCACTACACTATTTGTGTTACTGTCAGACATGTTGAGGTTTGAGCGGTGATATGAGTCACAACTGTATTCTTCAGACTTTAATAGGAAGGTTTAAGACGTTACTATTTTAAGCCAGTATGCAGCAGGGGTGATGATTTCAACATACCCACAATAAGATATTTATAACTTACAGAAGTGTAGATTAGATCTCATATTTAAACTAAAGGTCTTGTCTTCATTAAGGTGCATGCAGTTTCTATTTGCCTAAAACACCATAATGAATGGAATTTTCACGCTTTAGGTTGTCGTCTCATTTCTGTTCAGTAACAAAACCAAGCTGCTAGTTTTCACTTTGTTAATGAAAAGGCTAACTGAGTAGAACATTGCAATTTTTGCAATTCTTGTAACAGGTTGTGATATTGCAGTATGTTTGTTTCATGGGTTTTAATGTCATTAGCTCAGTCAGGTGGTGAGGACCTGTTGTCACACTGTTTTCCTCAGAAAGATAACATGCTGTTCCTTGGAGCTATTTACATTTGAAGCTAAATTACATTAAAGCTACCAGAATATACTAAAAGTCTGAAAATAAATCACAACTGCACATCTGCACATATTGGGTGTGTATATAAGTTTGTAAAGTGATTTTTCTTACCTGTAAATGGAGACGCATAGTTCTCCAGAGTTGAGACTGTTTCTATGGATGTTGCGTGTTGCACAGTCGCTGATTTGCAAAGATTATTTGCCCACATTGTGCAACTTTGTCTAACTATTAGAGTGATTATGGTTCTCTCACGAGAACTGAGCTAAGTTCTATTTTACAGTCGGATATATCTTAAGTGAATGTAAACAGCAGGGAGAAAATCGGATGTGTGTCGGTATATTGAATCTGTGCATTAGGTGACAGCAGCTTACCTGCTGACATTTGTCTCAGTAATGTCAAACAACAAAAGACAAAACGAAAATCACACACTGATCTTTACTGAATAACTTCAGTAGCATCAGTACATGTTTAATTCATAAAGTGAAGTCTATGCAGTTTATTTTTACATTTGACTATTCAGTTTCTTACTGTTAAATATACCTAGCTGAAAAATTAAAGCACTGCTTATTTAATTTGTATATTATAACGTATTTGTCCTATTATAACAATTTAACGAAGATCACAGATGGTAGAAGTTCTGGACCTTTTTTTGCTGCCTCTTTTGGTCAAGAACCACACAGTTATATGTGAAGAGCAGCTTGACTGGCAAATCGTAAATACTTGACTGTAATTCGATCAATCTTAGATTGTGCTGTTTAGGGGCAGGGTTATGTGAGATAATGTACACTAACGTTCAAAGTTTGTGGTCATTCTAAGGTTTTAATGTTCTTGAAAGAAATCTCTTACCAAGGCTGCATCTTTTTATCAAAAGTACAGTGAAAAGAGTCATATTGTAAAATATTATTACAATTTAAAATAACTGTTTTCTTTGTTGATGCATTTTAAAATGTAATTTATTCCTGTGATGTAAAGCTGAATTTTCAGCAGCCATTACTCCAGTCTTAGTGTCACATGATCCTTCGGGAATGATTCTAATATGCTGATTTGCTGCTCAAGAAACATTTCTTATTTTTATCAGTTGAAAAAAAGTTGCTTTAATCTTTTTGTAGAAAATGTGATGGACTTTTTTTATTCTTTGATATTAAATGTTCAAAAGAACAACTTTAATTTGCTATAGTTTTTTTGTAACAATGTAAAAGTCTTTACTGTTACTTGCTGAATTAAAGTATTCATTTCTTTCAAAACAAGAATATCTTGCTGGGTAGACTAATAACAAATGTGTGTCCTTAGTCTCAGAAGTGATGTTAAATCAGGAAATCAATCTTATTAGATTGAGAAAGTGTTTTCCATCATCGGCAAGGTACCACAGGCATCATCTCCATTTTAAGGAAGATTGACTTCATGTCTTCGCCCATCTGTTGTTCCTGTTCACTCTGCTGTACAGCTGCGTGCACAATACAATGTGACATAAAAAGCAGTGATGTATAATTTACATGGTAAATATAGCTTGTTTCTGGAAAAGCTGCATGAGAACAGCTGAATTATTGTCAAGCTAATAAAAAATATTATCAAGATAGTAGCTTTACTACTTATAACCACTCCTCAACACTATTGTGCACATATAATTGTGCGTCAGTGAGGATGAGAGAGTGTGTGTGTGTGTGGTGACTGATGAAGCTGCAGTCAGAAGGCAAGTCATGTGCATGTGTTTGTGTTCAGTCATATCTCTAGGCAGAGCTCTGTCTCCTGGAGAAGCGTTTTAGAGGTCTTTTAGTTTCTGTGCCTCTGATTGGCCACATCCTCTGTGAAACACGTGCACATGTCACCGTCTCCCCCTCCCACCCCTTTAGATGGGAAGTAGTGCGCTGCAGAGGAGAGAGTCAGACAGTCATCCTCACCGCATATCAACCTGAGAACTAATAAGACTCGCAGCTGCTACCGAACACAATCCTGCCAAACTTTTTTCTACAAAACCAACTCACAGCATCAGCTATACATATCTGCCACCCTTCTTCAGTGTCCTTTGAGGTGTTTGAGAGTGCCGGGGTGGTAAAATGGGCAGACAAGGGCAGGATGGCAGCGCCGCTGTCCCCGGCATGCGGATACAGCGCTCGCAGAGCCGGCTCAGCCTGTCTGCCTCCTTCGAAGCACTGGCTATCTATTTCCCCTGCATGAACTCCTTTGACGAGGCAGACGGAGGTAAGAATGAAGTTAAATATCAGGTGTGCTTCAGTGTCTTGTGTTTTTAAAAGCTTTATTCGTCAGCGCAAAATTTGTTTGTGAAGGGTTTGTGACCATCGGAAAGCCAGAGAGACGTATATGAGTGATGTATGTTTGTGTCGATGGATGGATGGATGTGTAAAACCTGACTGGGGGACACAGGATGTCCTGCTGCTCAGAGTGGCAGACTTGACGCCCCCTGCTGATCATAACATGTCTTTTTTTTTTTTTCTCATTCAGTAGTTGTCAAGTTTTTTTTCTTAAAGGGTGAAATGTATTATGTTTTCTAGTGCTAAAACACTTTCTCCAAACCAGTTTGATGGGCAGACAACTATAAATAAACCATTTATGTTACTTGAAGAGCATGAAAACTGTTGATCTGTGGTTCTTGAAGATTGAATGGTTCGACATGTTGACTTCTGGCTCCACTTCCTCTTGCATAAGTTTGGGATGGAGCTATGAGTTTGCTAAACTAATGGCAGATGCATTTGTGCTAGCAGTGTTCTAGTTCAGACCAGCTCATACATGTTGGGAGTCCAGACTGAAACCTGAGTAGGTTGAGTCTGAGTAAAGACAGAGACCTGAAGAGACTCTGAACAATTCAAACAATGTAAATATTCTTTAGGGGGAATGGAGTCTGGTTTCATGTCAGTGTGACGCAAACAGCGTGCACACAGTTTGCTCCAGTCCAGAGATACACAATAGCTCAAAGCAGATCATATGCATGAGTTGAAGTTCTCCTGACTGGACACGGTCTGAATCAAAGTCAAGACCGAGTCCAAATGCTCATAAGACCAAGACCACAAAACTACTCGACATGGACTCAAAACACTGTGGGGTGGAACGGGTGGTCATAGTGTCACGCATTTGTCTTATTTTCTCATCTTCCCTTCCCCTTGTTGTAATTTTCAGAGGAGGGTAAGAAAAAGAAGCCAGTCCGGCTGGCAATCCAGCGGAGTGTGGAGACGGGTTTAGCCGTTGAGATGAAGAGCAGGATGACACGGCAGCCCAGCCGAGAGACCACGGACGATGGCGAAAAGGCAAAACCTGGAAAGTAAGTGCTGTAAAAATCTATTTGAATATGATGGTCCACCACTCCATAAATCACATGATGTCATCACCACCATTGCTGGTTGGCTGGGTTTGCATCAGTGATGATATCTTTTAAGAAATGTGTTGCAAGAAGCCTTTAGCACTCAGTTTACTGATTTTCTGTCGATTATCTATTAATAGTCTAATCTTCCCTGGAGTGAAGATCTCATCAGACAGCCAGTTCACTGAGTTTTTGGATGGTCTTGGCCCAGCCCAGCTGGCAGGGAGACAGACATTGGCCACACCTCCAATGGGTTAGTATCATAATAATAATAAGTTTTAATTATATAGCGCCTTTCCAGGGCTCAAGGACGCTTTACAATGAACAAGCAACAATAACGGCAATGGACAATGATAACAAACAAAACAATGGGTTCAGTTATATAAGACACTGTCAAACTTCAGTTTTGACAAACATTTAGCGTATGCATACAGCCAAACAGATATCCTTCTTGGATATCTGTTATAAATACTATAAAGTATTTATAATATACAAAGTATACTAGAATAATTGGGCTATGCGCATACAGTATGTGTACTATGATGAGATTTACATTATGCAAACTGTATGCTTTACATATGCGTAAATATCGGAGTATACGTTGGGCTTAAAGGAATAGTTAACCCAAAAATGAAAATGATCTCATAATTTACTCACCCTAAAGCCACCCTAGCTGTTTATGACTTTCTTCTTTCAGCCGAACACAATCGAAGTTATATTAAATAAAACTTCGATTGTGTTCGGCTGAAAGAGGAAAGTCATAAACACCTAGGATCGCTTGGTTACGGTATAATTTTTGATCAGAAATTAATCCTTTAAAGGGGTAGTTCATCCAAAAATAAATAGGTCAACATTTACTCAATATCATGTTATTCTTTGGTTAATCTTTGAAACACAAATGAAGAGATTTTAATGAAAATGAGAGGTTTCTGATCCCTCCATTTGAAATTTTTGCAAAGAAAAAGATTGCAAGAAAAGTATCATAACTGTCAATATGATTCTTAAAAATCACATTCACATAACCAAATTTAGTAATCAAACCCTTATGTAAGCATTTGTTTTTTATGTAACGAAGACGACCTAGTAAGAGCTGTGCGAGTAAAACCTCACTCCCTTGTAAATATTTCCTCTTAACTGATGTTGGCCGACAGGATTTGTGATTTACCATTCTTATTGATGCTTAAAAAATAAGGGACAGTAGACTGTTATGGTCAAGTATTTGGTTTAATAAATAATGCCAAGTTATAACATTACAAAACATTTTTAAATTCTAGTAGAGCCTCCATTGTGCTGTACCATAGCTGACAAAACTTTCTGAAGGTGCTCAATGTATCTGTTAAAGCGGTTTTTGTCAGGCTTTTGAGGTTAACATGAAGTCTCAGAACAGTATCAGGATACATATTCATTAAAAAACAAGTTTGATTGCAAATAAACAAGCTCTGTATCTCCTCAGCTCAGGCTCCGGTTCCACTCAAATTTGTTTCTATAAAGTTGGCAAGGGCACTTGTTTAGATAATATAAGATTGTTGACAATCGTAACACACTGATTAAAAAATCTAAAGCCAGTTGAACACTTGGATTGATCACTTCAAACGATTAAATACTTTAATGTAAAACCTTAAGCTTAATAAAATTACATTTGGACACATTGACTTTGCCTTTGCTTACTCTGTTTAAAACACTTATTATCAGGCAAGCCAGCACTCTTTGTATGACAGGTCGTTGATTTACACCTTGTATTGCCCACCCCCACCGTGAAGCTTACTGAACTGTTCCAACCCCCATATGTGTTTGGGGGCGATCGAGCGTCTGAGGCTACTAAAAACAAAGGGAAGTTGCATTCAAACAATTCAGACTGAAATTTTTAAAGCGTGTAGATATTGAAGGAATTAAACAATTTACATGCTTTAGTATTTTTTTCTTTTTTTTCATAAAAGTTTAATATTTGTTAAATAGTGGACATTGGTGAAATAAGGTGGACCAATGCCTACTCTCAAATTACAGCATTTTACAATACATGTGATGAAAATAATTTGACAATTAAGATTAGTTAAATGTGATTTATTGTCAGTCAACAGTTTCATGAAAACAAAATCCATTCATAAATAAAATAACCAATGAACAGAATAAGAACAGTTAACGAAGATAAGTAATCATAGGCGGAGCTCCGTAATAATATTTGGCATTCAATAGAGGGACAGGAACCTCTCAGGTTTCATTAAAAATAAACTAAAACCTGAATAATGACAGAATTGTGTGGTGAAATATTCCTTTAATATTGAAAATGATTTGTCCATAGCACTGTAATAACACTGTGTTGCCTTTCATCAAATAGTTTCTATAAAGAGACCCTTTGTCTGCTCTAAGAGTTTGGATGTGGTTTCTCCACAGGTGACATCCAGATTGGTATGGTACACAGGAAAGAAAGGCTGGATGTTGAAGTTATTCGGGCTCGAGGCCTGGTGGGCAAACCAGGGAACAAACAGACCCCAGGTACACCTCATTACTCAATCTGATCGTGACACAATACCACTTTTTAATAGTCCTGTTCTAGGACTTTTTTGTGAGGTTTATATGTAAATCCCTGCAATCTTTCATTTGCAGCACCTTATGTAAAAGTATATCTGCTGGACAATGGGAAATGCATCAACAAAAAGAAAACGCGGACAGCTAGAAAAACTCTGGATCCTCTTTATCAACAGCAGCTTCAGTTTGAGGAGAACCCTGAGGGGAAGGTTTTACAGGTAACACCATAAGTGCTGCATTTTATTTTCTCACTTTACTAAGTATGAACAACATGTAAGGCAAAAAAGTGTCAAGTCAAGTCACCTTTATTTATATAGCGCTTTTTACAATACAGATTGTATCAAAGCAGCTTCACAGTGATAACATGAAAATAATATAACAGTGTTTGTTTCTAAAAGAAAATTGAGTCAACGTCCACCTTAAGTAAGGCAGATCAATAATATTATTGAATATTAAATGTCCCCAACTAAGCAAGCCAAAAGCCAAGGCAACAGTGGCAAGGAACCAAAACTCCATCAGGTGACAGAATGGAGAAAAAAATCCTTGGGAGAAACCAGACTCAGTCGGAGGGCCAGTTCTCCTCTGGCCAACGAAGGAACAGTGCATGATTTATGATTCGGGCAGCATTACAAGGCAGATTGGATCGGAACATTTAGAATATTTATCCATTTCCATCTTTTCGAAGTCCAAGTAATCACTCCGGTGTTGAGACGAGTTGTTGAGGATCAGTGCCGTCCACCATAGAGGGTCCATGTCGCCGGTGTTGAGTCGTCTCTTCACAGGCTTTGTGATTGGGGTATCTGAAGTCTCCGTGAAAGGCTGGATACAAACTGGAGCTGATGAACGCCGTTTTTCTCGGGACTCGCATCCCGAGATAACAGCAGAAAAGCAAAAAGGGAAAATAATTAGCGTAGCTGCTGTTCATAATGATTTCAATAACACGGGCGCAAATGATAAAAAACATGAAGACAGTGATTCTTGCGTCCCAGAGTCACCCCCCTCCGTCCCCCACTCAACTCAGCCCTGCTTACTGACCTCTACATCCCTCCTGCTGCTGAGACCCAACCACAATCTCACAATCTCTCCGCAGCCCAACCATACGCGCCGACCCGTTTGACTAAGGCTGTCGAGCCCCACTGTCGTCGTTAAAGCAGGTTCAGTGGCAACGGTTCCGTATGGCATACCACCTACCGCAAAACACAATATCTACCCAACCACCCGTCATTCACGCAATATACACAGGAATGTAATGACTGTAAATACTATGCAACCTATACAAATAACCTACAGACTCTTCAAGTTTTATAATATTAAATGCATTTGATCTGATTCAGCAGTGGTATAAAAGGTAAGCATTATGTAAATGCTTGGCTAAAGAGATGCGTCTTTAATCTAGTTTTAAACTGGGACAGCGAGTCAGAGCCTTCGAACAATATCAGGAAGGCTATTCCAGAGTTTTGGAGCTAAATGTGAGAACGCCCTTCCTCCTTTAGTGGACTTAGATATCCTAGGAATGACCAGAAGCCTCGAATTTAGTGATCTTAAAGAACGCGATGGATTGTAGGGCGATAGAAGGTCCATTAAATACACAGGAGCTAAACCATTTAGGGCTTTATAGGTCAGTAATAGTACTTTGTAATTGATACGGAATTTGATAGTTAACCAGTGTAGAGATGATAAAATTGGTGTTATATGATCATTTTTTCTTGACCTAGTAAGAACTCTAGCAGCTGCATTTTGCACTAACTGTAGCTTGTTTATTGAGGATGCAGGACAGCCAGCTAATATAGCATTACAATAATCTAGTCTCGAGGTCATGAATGCATGAACTAACTTTTCTGCATCAGAAACAGATAGCATATTACGTAGCTTTGTAATGTTTCTAAGGTGGAAAAAGGCTGTTCTTGTAACATATGAAATATGATTTTCGAAAGACAAGTTGCGGTCTAGTATAACACCCAGGTCTTTTACTGTAGTGGATAAAGTAACAGGACATCCTTCTATATTAAAGTTGTATTGTAAGTGAGTTTGTGGGTAGTATTTTGGACCAATAAGTAATACCTCCGTTTTATCTGAATTTAGTAGCAGGAAATTACGCGTCATCCAGCATTTTATATCTTTGAGACACTCTGTCAAATTTGATAAGTTAGTGTTTTCATCTGGCCGTGATGAAATATATAATTGAGTGTCATCAGCATAACAGGGGAGATTAATTCCATGTTTTCTTATAATATTACCAAGTGGGAGCATATATATTGAGAATAGCAGAGGGCCTAACACCGATCCTTGCGGCACTCCATAGTCTACTGACGTTATCTTTGATTTTTCCCCATTTAAGTGTAGTAGAGAGTGTGTACTTGAAAGTGTCATGAAAGGCAAATTAAATTTCTTTCCTAGTGTTTTCTTTTGATTTTGAGTTAGAGTTGTTTTCACCACATTTATGTATTATAGTATTTATTAACATTTTAAAGTGTTTTTTAGTTATTTTTACATTTTCAGTTTTCATTTTAATTTTAGTTGAATTTTTAGTATTTTTTTTTATTTTCATTTTTATTTAGCTTTAAGTTATTTTTATTTCAGTTTTAGTAATTTTAATACTTCAAATACTTTTATTTTAGTTATTTGCCAAGTTTCCATTTTTTATTGAACTTTTTCATCTAATATTTATATTTTATTTTATTTCAGCTTTATTTCAAATCACTATTTTTTTTTAATAGATTTAGTTTTAGTTGATGATAATGCACCACATCCCTGGAAACTCTTTGACTAATCATGTCTTTCTTTTCTTTCTACAGATTATTGTTTGGGGGGACTATGGACGCATGGACCACAAGTCCTTCATGGGAGCCGCCCAGATCCTGTTAGACGATTTAGAGCTGACCAACATGGTGATTGGCTGGTACAAGCTCTTCCCTCCCACCTCATTGGTGGACCCAACCTTGGCACCTTTAAGTAGTAAACCTCCAGATTCAGGCCTGGACAGTTCCAACGTTCGGTCGTAGCGGCACGAGGAGGTGAGCGGTAGAGAGCAGCGTGAGTAGCTCCAGCACTGACAGAGAGGAGAGGGTCTCGACGGTTCACGTCCTGGTTACACTGCATGCTTGATGTTGTGTCCTCTGAGCCCATGCAACAAGAGGCAAATAAAAGGCCTGCGTCCTTTTGCCAAAAAAATAAATGAAATGAAATTGTATGCTGCTGTCGCACGCAGGGAAAGAACGCCACAGGAAGTCTCTCCATTCAGCTGAAGAGATGCAGCCAGGGATTCGGCAGAGTCTGACTCTTAACAGTAGAAAAAGGAAGACACTGTTTTACTCTGGCTGTTTACTCTCTGTTGTATGCAAAGAGATGTCAGTGTTTCTTACCTAGAACTTGATGCGTTGTAGCCATTACCACAAGCCAAGCTGTCAAAAGAAGATCTAGAAAGAGAGAAGCATTTGGCTAAAATGGAATAGGAAAGAGTAACCTAGGAGAGATGACGTCCTCATGGGAATCATAACTACATCAAGCCCGATCTCCACTGGATCGATCTTCAAAGTTTGGTGATGAGGAAATGGATACGGCCAGAGATCCTGTTTGATTCAGGACACAACAAAATTCTGAAAAAATAAGCATAAATAAATAATGGACCTTTATGTGCTCCGGTATGATGTTCTCTTTGTTGATGTACTGTATGAAATTTATAATTTTTTCTTTTTTTTTCTTTTTCTTTTTTTGCATGGATGCAAAGTTGTTTAAAAAAAAAATTCTATGGTTATTTTCCTCGAGACTTGCAAAAAAAAGGGGGAAAAAAGAGAGAGAGGAAGAAACTTATTTAAGGATGACCAGATCAGCCATTTTCAACAGTTTGTATTATTTTTAATATGAAATTCTCTAGTGCATGATTTTCAAAGGGACTGAATGCAAAATGATAACGACGTGATTGTCATCCTTTAGAATATTCTTCTGTATTTTTACAGATCTCGGTTACAGGTATGACCTGGTGAGACTTTGTATCTCATATTATTAACGGGAAAAAAGCAAGAGATGGTTGAGGAAAACAATAAATGTACAATATTTATTTCGATATAAAAATGTAACATGAAGATTGTACATTTCTCCCTTCAAATGCAGCCATAAATGTGTTCATGTGGAGACAGAGCTGTAGATTATCGTATGGGTCTGTCATGATCCCACTGTGTTCCGCTACTCGAGAATGGCTCATTCATTCAAAGCAAGCATGTTGAAAAGGGTCTGCAACATGGATTGAGCACACCATCTGAGTAATACAGCATGTTTTGATAGAGACATCTTGGAATTTTTTTGCAGTTTTATGTACAGTGCATGTGGACCGGAGGCTCTGTCGTCCCTCCCCCCATGCCCCGATTCAGTGGCGTCCACGGATTCAGGTCGGGGTCGAGGTTTTGTGGCCGACGGTTCAAACATTCAATGCAACATTCCACCTCTTGGCACTCATCTTATCTTGAAGTTTTGAAAAGAAAAAAGGAAAAGAGAATCAAACAGACAAAAGAAAAAACATGGGGGGGAGGGGGTTCAGAAGAAAATTTATATTTATTCAAGGTTGACTTGAAAAGGTTGCAAGTATATTTTATTTTATTTTATTATTGTTATTAAGAAAATGTTATAAAAATGGATCCCATTGGATGGTGCTGTACAAGTCTCTGATCTCAGAGTGGACTGAACAATGTTTATACACATTGTGTTATTCAACACAACAGACACTGGTTGTCGAATGAGGAGTGATTTACAGTTTGTTGAGATGGGAAAATTGCCACACAATATGAATTTTTAATTGTTTCTTGTTTTCAGAGAATAAAATTCATTTACTAATTCCTGGTTTTGTCTGCTATTGTTCCCCAAACCTGCCCACTAACCTTTTAAAACCTGTTGTGAAGGCCACAGACATTACAACATGACATACTACAGCTTAAAATACCAAAACATTTACTTTCATGGATTGCAGGATTCTCCTTTAGGTCAAAATACCAATTTAATCCAAATGCCAATTTAAGTTGAATGTTACACTGAAGATGAGGCACATCGATAATTCCAAAGAAGGGTTCAAATTTGTCACAGTTTGTTTTACAAAGTAATAATTAATTAAATAATATATCTTATCATTACAATTTGACTTGCCTTGTCACATGCTTTGACAGCCTGTGCTGTTTAATACATTGGATACATGTTTTTCCAGCGATTAACTTACACTCAACAATTCTATATCCTCATCTGTAAAGGTTAAAAATTAAGTTTTTCCATTTTTCATAAAGAAACATACTGACCATAAGCAAGTTTCCATCAGACTTCAACTGAGTGCAAGCGCTTCTGTCATCAACAAGATGAAGAGAAATTTTCAGTCATGTGACTTTTCCACTCATCCATATGCTGAGCAAATTAATTACTGTAAATACAAAAACACATGAACAGAGCTACCAAGAAAAAAAAAAACGGTTGATCACTGGTTTTGATCTGTTACCAAAAACATTTTTACAAATGTCAGGTTAGCACAGGCACATCCAAATATTACATTTGTGCCTCGCTATGGTCATAAATATGGCAGATGAGCAGAAAAGTTGTGTGATTGCCCCACTCTCTAATAAAGTTTAAAATAATATTCATCTTATTAAAATATGTGTGTTTGACCCTTTAATTTGGGTTTGGGCATTTCATTTCGGTTAAAATGCCCAAGTAATGGTGTTTTTTTGTTTGTTTTAAAAAAAAATCTTACATTGACATGATAAAGACATTAAAGTAATGTTAGAAGAGTGAATGTGTGTGTTAACGTGGAAATTAAGCAGTCAGTCAAGTTAACATTATTTAGTAAATTGATTTCCAATCCAATAAAAAATGATGTGGCAAACATGATAAATGTATCCATTTAAAAGAATATATATATATATATTGTTACAGCTTTTGTAGCAATAGGGCGCTGCCATCTTAAAGAACTACAGCATGTGAGGTCACGGGGTTGGTTGGATCCATTGGATTCATGAAGATTATTACAGTTTTGATTCTGGTCTTTGATTTTTTCTGCTTAGTTGCTGAAATCATTACTAGTAATAGATGAACTTATGATTTCAGTCACTAAGTAGTTGACCAATAGAGGGATGTCAGTAGTTGACCCTAGTGTTATTTGCAAGCATAATACAGGCTGACAAAAAACAGGCAAACAAAAATAATTCAGGACTCCAGCAGTGAAGGAAACGATGGTTAAAAAATGTATTGCACTGAAAGCAAAAGGATAAAAAAGATGATGGCAAGGAAGGTGACGGGATTAGGGATACCGTTTGGAAATTTTCCAAATCCTCCAAGTCCTGATCCTCTGAACATGCCCAGCCGCCAGCATGTTCGAGCTGCAGACTGTGTGACCCAGGGAATGAGGAAGCTTCTCTTTCTTTGAAAATATGGGTACCGCTGCCTCTTGGTAGAGCAGCAGAACAAAAATAAAAGGAAAGAAGAGATTCTCCACTGCCATCCCTGGGACGTTTCGAAACCTTCTTGGGGTTCTTAACACTCGCATAATGAGCAGGCTCCTTTGCTTTCCTGTGGGAAGCTCAACGCTGTGGCCGGGCTATAGGCTTGGGCTGCGGTGGAGCTGGTGTGGCAACCGCAGGTGGATACCCTCTGCGGCCTGTAAGTGGAATCATGCTGAGGCAAGATGTGTTTAATTGCCTCTGTTCACTGCTTGACTGCCGGGAACTGCTTGGCCAAAGAGGCCAACTTGCGAGTTGAGGTCAAGAAAGCAGACTTTGTCAACCTCCCTAATCTATCCAAGGTTGACCCAGAGATGGTGTCCCTTGACCACCATGGTGGACATCGCCTGGCCGAGAGCCTGCGCTGTGACCTTCGTTGCTCGGAGAGTGAAATTGATCGGTGAGCACAGTTCCTGCATTAACCCGACTCAGAACTACGCTTGTGCAGCTCTTTAAGAGCTTTGGCCTGATGGACCTGCAGGATGGCCATGGCATGCAGGGCAGAGGCGGCCTGTCCAGCAGCACTGTAAGCATTCGCTGTTGAAATTGAACTTACAGGCCCTCCCGCGGCTCCCACCCGCCCGTTCACCCGGGCTGCTCAGAGATGGGACTCAGTTCTTTCCAGGAGCTGGCAGCAGGGCCACTCCTTTCCCTGGTGGAGGGCCGGGGAAGAATCCTTATTCTCAGAAAGAACTGACTCTCCCATCTCTGAGCACACAGAGTTCTCGGACGACACGGTGCGCTGCCCTCGAGCCGTGCACCCCTCGTCGCCCTCTGTCTCAGAGTCGGATGACAGTGCGTGCCGTCCCCGGGACCGTACCGCTCTCATCCCCCTCTGTCGCCAGACCCCTGGCAGAGCAGGCCCCCACGGAACGCTGGTCCTTCCCTGACCTCCTCTGTCAGGGTGCGGTTTTGACCGTGCCCCCACACCGGGCCGCTATGCCGTCCACGTCCGGGCCGGTCATGCCGCTTCGCTGCACCACCGAGGGGACGTCTGTGATTCGCATGACTCCGCTGGCACAGTTCTTTCGGTTCCGTTGGGGTCGCGCGAACCATTGGCTCGGCTATGCGATTCAGTTCGCATGGTCTCCTCCCCGCTTCAGGGGAGTCCGCTCCACTATGGTTGATGGCCATGCCCCTATCATGAGAGTGGAGGTTGCTACCCTACTGGCGAAGGGTAAGATCGAGACTGTCCCTCCAGCCGAAATGAGGTCTGGATTTTACAGCCCCTAACTCATTGTCCCAAAAAATCCAGTGGGTTACGACCAATCCTGGACCTGCGCATCTGAACCGCCCCCTTCACAGGCTGCCGTTCAAGATGCTCCTGGCCAAACGCATTTCTGAATGTGTGCGGCCACATGATTGGTTTGCAGTGATCAACCTGAAGGACGCCTACTTTTATGTCTCCGTTCTCCTTCGACACAGACCGTACCTACGGTTTGCTGTCAGGGGGCGCGCATATCAGTACTCTGTTCTCCCATTCGGACTAGACCTGTCTCCTCGTGCCTTCACAAAGGTTGTCGAGGCAGCCCTTGTTCCTCCATGGGAACACGGGGTTCGCATCCTGAACTATCTCGGCGACTGGCTATCCTAGCTCACTCTCGAGACTATTTGCGAACACAGGGACCCAGTGCTCCGGCACCTAGCTCGTCTGGGCCTTCGGGTCAACTGGGAAAAGAGTAAACTTTGCCCCGTGCAGAGGATATCTTTTCTCGGTATTGACTCGGTCGCTTTCTCCACTCACCCACTGCTGACTTGCCTGAATTTTTTTCAGAGGCTCGTGGGGCATATGGCGTCCGTAGCCGCAACATCGCCGCTCAGATTGCTCATATGAGACCGCTTCAGCTTTGGCTTCGCGACCGAGTCCCGAGGTGGGCATGGCAACACGGCGTGCTCCAAGTACCAGTTACTCCGACCTGCCGTCAGACCTTCACCCCGTGGTCGAACCTCAGTTCCTATGGGCTACTGCCCCTGGGACGAGCTTCCGGGCATGCTGTTTCTCAACACAGGCCTCCACCACAGGCCGGGGCGCCATGCACAATGGACACGCTGCCGCCAGCTCCTGGACAGGACTTAGCGCCCTTAGCATGTCTATAGCCTCGAGTTGCTGGCAGTATGCCTTTTTCTGCACCGCTCTTGCGTTGCTCAAGGTCTGACATTACCGCGTCAGTAGTGTACATCTACCATCAGGGTGGTCTGCGCTCCCGCCGTATATCGCAACTCTCCCGACACCTCCTCTTATGGAGTCAGAAGAATCTGAGGTCGCTTAGAGACATTTTTCCTGGAGCCCTGAACTGTGGAGCCTACGAGGTCCCGCAGCTTCAGCCCCTCCCTGGAGAATGGTGACTCTGTCCCCAGTCGGTTCAGCTGGTTTGGGACCAGTTCGCGGACGCACAGATCTGTTTGCCTCCCACGACTCGACCCATTGCGCTCTGTTTTACTCCCTGTCTGAGGGCACAGCTGGCCGCGGGGCCCTGCAAGTATAAGTTTTCCCCCAGCGAGCCGTCTGGCACAGACCTGTGCGAGATCAGGTGGGACGAGGAGTAGGTCATTCTGGTCGCGCCGCAGTGGACCGCCTGGTTCTCCGAACTAGTTCTCCTCGCGACAGCACCTCCCTGGCCATTCCTCTAAGGAAGGACCTCCTTTCTCAGGGACGGGGCACCCTGTGGCACCCTAGTCCTGATCCTGGAGCCTCCACACATGGCTCCTGGAGGGGACGAGGCAGGTTTGAGTACCCTACCACCAGCGGTGGTGGCTACCTTCACTTCCGCTAGGCGTCGTCCACGAGACACGCCTATGCTTGAAGTGGAACCTCTTCGTCAACTGGTGCTTTTCTTACTGAGAAGACCCCCGGTGATGTTCGATCAGTGTCGTGCTTTCCTTCCTTCAAGAAGGGTTGGAGCGAAGGCTGTCTCCCTCCACCCTCTAAGTAAACGTTGCCGCCATTGCCGCACACCATGATACGGTAGAAGGTAAGTCTGTTGGGAAGTACGACCTGATCGTCAGGTTCCTCAGCGGAGCGAGGAGACTGAATCCTCCTCGCCCTCCTCTCGTTCCCTTTTGGGACCTCTCAGTGGTTCTAACTGCCCTGCAGAGTGCCCCCTTTAGGCCTTTGTAATCAGTGGAGCTATAAGTTCCTGTCAATCAAGACAGCGCTCCAGGTTGCATTAGCCTTCATCAAGATGGTAGGGGACCTGCACGCATTCTCCGTTGACGAAGCATGCCTGGGATTCGGGCCGGCTTACTCTCACGTGTTCCTGGGTCCCAGGCTTAGATATGTGTCAAAGGTTCCTACCACTCCCTTCCGGGACCAGGTGTTGAACCTGCAAGGGCTGTCCCTGGAGGAGGCAGACCCAGCCTTGGCACTGCTCTTTCCAGTATGTGCTCTCAGCACCTATGTAGACAGAACGCAGTGTTCAGGACCTCAGACCAGCTCTTTGTCTGTTATGGTGGGAAGCTGAAGGGAAAGGCTCTCTCCAAGCAAAGGTTGTCTCACTGGATAGTTGACACCATTGCTTGGCATACCAGCAGCAAGGTCGACCGTGCCCCCTTGGTGTGACTGCCCACTCCACCTGGAGTGTGGTGTCCTCTTGGGCTCTAGCGCATGGTGCCTCGCTAAAAGACAACTGCATAGCTGCAGGCTGGGCGACACCCACACATTCGCCAGATTCTACAATCTCCGAGTGAAGCCAGTGTCCTCTCATATACTTGCTTTAACCAGCTAGTACTGGACCCGCTCAGGTGTCTTCGCTTGCTCGCCATTCCACTCCACGGACTGGATATGCGATATTCTCCTCAGGTGAGCTTCTCCGAAAACCCTGAGTTCCTCCAGCACTCCTGACGTCTGCGCCAGTGTCTATTGCATGCGTGTCGGCTAGGTGCCTCCCGTGTGCATGGTCCCTCCTCTGAGCGACCCCCACATGTGTATTTCCACTGTAAGCCTCTCTGAGCATGTGTCTTTCCCTTGGCAAGCCACCTTGCCACCCCTGGGGTTGAAATATTCCACCTGCGACTGGACACCCCAGTGTTCTCCATATGCATCCCTCCCGGTCATATGTGTATTCTCTATTTCTTTGCCATTGGCTCGTTTTGTATACTCGAAGGCGATAGGCTTTCTAAGCGAAACCCCATTCATCGTCATCCGACGTTACGTCTCCGTTCCCTACTCAGGGAACGAGGGTTACATACGTAACCGAGACGCTTTCTTGGGCGCTGGTCCTTCAGTGACGGTCTCCTGGGTGCGGAGGTCACTGAGCTGTCTCCGAACCTCCTGGTGATGGTTGTCTCTCTTTGAGGAGGACAACATTCGGAGCTGGCTATATTTAGGCCAAAGGAAAGTTGCAATTTTTTGGAGTTCTTGGATCTCCACTTTACGAAAAATCCAACTGAGATGCCGCTCGCGGATGATGGCTTGATAGGGGCTGTCAGTCGTTTTTTTGTTGCAGTGACGCTTCAGTCGCTCAAGCCACAGAAACACCAGGTTTATTGTTGGGTACTGGTCCCCTTCAAGTTCACGCTGAGCATCATAAAATGGTAGCAGGAACTCGACAAGAAAGTCAAGGACATCCGGAGATATGGCATCGATCCGCAAGCCCTCTGCGCGATCATTTAGTTTTTCGCGTAGTTCTTGATAAACCAAGCGGACAGAATTTAAGGTCAGATATACCGTGCTAAACCTCGTGTCTGCCATTTGGATGACCGTTTTTGACAGCAAAGCTGTCCGAACTTTGTCATTTTGTCACCAGACGAACCATGCCCGACTTTTTGACATATTTGACCAGTGCCTTGGTAGCTTGCAGAGTGTCTGCAAAAGTTGGAGCATATTGGGCCAGTTGTGTTGGGTCTAGGGCGTGTCTCATCACCGTATTATAAACGTGATCTTGGCAGTCAAGTCTTCGATATGGTCTGAGGGCACTGATGATGTTTGAGCCTTAGTCTGTCACCCACCACTTTATTCAGCAGACTCATATCCAGGCCATACTCCGTTAGAAGTCTGATGATTTCTCTCCTAATATTCTACCCTGTCTTAGCCTCTTCCAGTGGGAATGCGACTGTTGTCAATACAGTGCTTATCATTTTAAATGATCGTGTCTCGAAATGGCAAGTGATGGTCAAGTAGCTTAATTTGTGGTAGTCCTCCGTCCAGATATCCGTTGTCATTCCAATCGAATTCACCTCAGTCAGATTTAGTAATTTAAATTACTAATTTAGCTGCTCAACCAGCTTTGTGCGTTTCTCTATTGCCAGCTCACGGCACCGTTTTGACACAGTGGTGGGATCAGGCAGTATATCCTGCGCTGCCACTGAACCATATGTAGCACCGATGTTAATAAGCTGCTAGGCCAGCTCAATGAAACCCCCTCCTTCAATGGAACGAAATGGCCTTATATCTTTACAGCAGTACTCAATGCATTTTTCAGTCAGTTTTTGTTTGGCCCGCTGAGGAATTTTTCTTGAGGAACTAGCAAAGGCAGTGATGATAGCCAAATATGCAATATTATGCATGCACGTGTTGCGCATTGTCACAGCAACATAAACAAAATTCTGCACACATGAAGATGGATGTTAGGGTAATATTTTAAATTTATTTTAATCACAAAAACATACATTTGCATCCAGTTAAACATTATAATAAGCTGTTTTAAATTTCAAATGTTCAATGCCTTATCGCGCCGACGTGACCAAGCCCGACCCAAACCCGAATGTCATTTCAAAATATGTGTCCGAACCCGGCCCGGCCCGTCGGGTCCCGTCGGGCTCGGTTCGGGTATCCATCCTCTAAACCAGACACAACAACAAACGTGTAGCCAATCAGCATTACTATGACGGTTGGTTTTCACTGTTGCACATTGGTTTCCTGTCTACCTGAGTGGATTGCATTTGATGCTCCGTATAGCTTTGTTTAAATCTCCATTTACCTTAGCTCGCTGTTTATTTTGCTTTATATAACTTTATCATCACAATATATTTGATATTATCTTATATTGTCTGTCACATTAATCTGACTTCGCTAGCTTTAATCTAAATCATTATCAATAGCACAACGCGCTAGCGTTTTGCTAGCCTGTTAACCTGCCATCCGAGCTTGCCGTCTTTTTTTGTCTCTTGCGTGCTTTTGCCTTTTAGTCAAGTCAAGTCAAGTCCTCTTTATCTATATAACACTTTTTACAATACAGATTGTTTCAAAGCAACTTAACAGTGATACCAGGAAAATAATGCAACAAAGTTTGTTTCGGCTGTACAGCAGATTTAGAAGAAAATAGCATCATAGTCCAGCTTAAAGGAACACGCCACCGTTTTTTGAAATAGGGGTTCTTCACCGTCTCCCCTACATTTAGATAGGTGGGCAAACACATTTTTGTCGCAGTGCATGCATTGTCTTAGTCTGGCAGAGCGGCCGCTAACTTAGCTTAGCATAATGAATGGAATCCTTTGTTGCTGGATAGCATGTCTTGAGTAAATGTGATTAAAAAACAACTAATTAATTATTGTGGCCTGCGCATTCACAACGAGTGCAAATAGCAATGCAGATTAAGACTAGGCGATTTCTTTGGCAGATATTTACTTGGGACTATAGGGGGAAGCACAGGCGAAGCACTGCTACTTGGGCGCAGAGATATCATGCAACACCTGAAATCCCACCACTTCCGTCAACATACCGGCGTGAATATTAGCAGGCTATTTTTCCTACAGTAGACATAGATAGTGAATGGCGATGAACATGGCAGATTTTGTGAGAGACGAAGAGGGTGACTTCTTAGACGGTCAAGATCCAGAACCATACCTCTACAAACCAGAGGTTTCAGAAGAGGAGCTGCATGCTTTGGAAATAGAACGACAGGAGGAGGAGGTTGTAATCGCTCAACAGCCTGAGGACGTGAGGATGAGAGCCTGTTTTGTGCGTATGCAACGGTTATAAAAGAGGCCCCTGAGCTAGTGCGAGTGAGTGGAGATGGGGCTCATTTGCATATTCATAACTGCATATACAAAATGAGGTGTAGAGTTAAATTCAAGCTGTTAAGGCATGAAGAATTATTTTCCAAGGATTTTTTTTATTTACGCACACATACTCGCAAATACCCGCACGCATGCAGCCTCGCACACACAAGCACACTTGCAGCCTCGCACGCACGCCGCACACACACTCACACGCACACACTCGAGTTAATGCTGCAAATTTTAAAATAGTGGGTGCATTTTTTATTACTCGCTTTTGTGTTTGTAAAAATCTTCTACCTGATCACTGCAGTACTGCTGGATGTCATGCTGCAGTAACACAGGGTGTGTAATGTAAATATGAATGGCACAACAAAATTGTTAGATTCGATTAGATTCAAATGACATCAGCAGGTTATTTCTATTATTACAACAGGTAATTTACACGTCTATTAACACATTTTATCATTTCGCTTTAGCTTCCTTTGCTACTGCAAACATGTTTGAGAAAACACACTGTAACAGCAGCCAAAAAAGTCAAAAGGTATAGTTAAGAGCCCAACTAATGGGAAGACTAATCACCGTTATGGTGACTTCAAATGAAACATTAGAATTTAACCATGCACTGTTAATTCTCAATAAGAACTTCTGTAGACGTATGACAGAAATAGTCAATCTGGTTAGTATTAAGTGAGGCTGGTAATGCTGTTTGTGGAGTTATTTAATCCTCCTTTGCTGAGATCATGAGAGATTTAATGTCTTGTTTTATCTTCAGTTAATTTCATCTAAGGCTGTGGCTGGAAGTCAGTTGTAGTTTTTTGTTTCTGCTCGTCTCTTTTTCTATTCTCTTCTTTCCTTCAGTGATTCTGCGTGTTAGCAGGCTTATTAAGGCTGAGATGGCTCCGTATTTAATATACACAGATTTTGTGGCTCAGATAAGCTCCATTTCTGGTTTATTTTTTTTGCTCTTGGCTGACATGTGGCATTGCTATGGCCTGCTTGTGGCCCAGATCTGGTAAACAGGAGAGGTCCGCCCAAGTGCCATCATTCAACGCAGCATGTGGGCCAGATCGTCCTGGTTGCGTCCTGGAGGACGTAGTCGACTCTACTGAAATGGGATCACGCCAGGGAGCCTATTGTCTTTGAGTGTTAATGAACGAGCCAATGCACATTGGCGTGCAAGATATGCATCTCACACTCCGCCCCGCTGGTTCGGGTATAAATACGGAAGTAGATGCACGTACCATTTGCTTTTTCGCTGAGGAGCCGAGCGTAACTCGGAGTCAGCGGTGGTCCAGCGGTAGTGGCAAGGGGACTACGTCCTCCGTTTACTCCTTCAGGGAACGGTGGGTTGTATACGCAACCAGGATGTTCCCTTTCAGTCGATAACGTCGGACGTATTCGACTCGACTGAAATGGAATCACCCCATGAAAACCCCACTAACGCTGCCAGCTTCCAGAGCCTAGACAAGAGTCTTCTGATCCTCCGATATTTTAGCGGAAGAGGATAGGCTTAGGCCAGGAAGTCACTGCTGTCCCTACAGGACCACTGGGAAAGCGTTCCCGTACATTGGAAGGAAGGGACGCTGCGGAAGCCACATCCTACCCAAAGGGAGGTAATGTGGAGAATACACATATGAACTGGGCTGATGACCGGCAGTACGACATATGGAATGTCACTGGGGTGGCTCCAACCTAAGACGGGGGAAGACTCACCAGACAGTGACGGCAGAGAGACTCTGCCGAGGGAAGACACGGGCTCGACCGTAGGGAGCCGTATCGTGGAAGAATACACATATGGGTTCGCCGTAGGGACCGCAACATATGGACCCAACCTAGCACAGGTTTCACACTGCTTACGAGTGGAAGGCCTAACACCAGACTTCCCGCACGTCCGACGTCAGAGGGGTGTGGAGGAACTCAACAGGGTTCAGATTTAAGGGAACTCAACTGGAGTAGAAAAAGGCGCACATATTCAGTGCATAGGAGGGGAATGGCGCAGCAAGCCGATACTTGAACCGGGCTTACGATGAAACTGGCTTCATGAGAAGGGAGCCCACGGGAAGCAGTGGTTCAATAGGTGTCGTCCAGCCCCCAACTCTAGAATCTGTTTAGCAAAGCATAATGTCAACGCCCAGGTGGAGCACTTTACACTCATCATAGAGGAGCTCAACACCTAAGAGGACATGTTGCATCTTGGAATTTCCCACCGAAATGAAAGTAGGCACTAAGTGGCCAACTTTGCTTGGAAACAGCCTTCCCTCTTAGCTGAATTCCTAACAGATAAGAGCTGGTCTGAGGTCTATGACTTGCGTTATGTACACGTCTAGCTGCTATAAGCGAACGGAAAGAGAAAGCCAGGCCGGAATCTGCCTCCTCTGGGGCAGCGCTTGCAGGCTCACCACCTGGTCCTATTACGGGAGAGGTAGGAACCTTGGGCACAATCCAAGCCGGGGTCTCAGCTTGTGAGAGTTAACCGGCCCGAACTCCAGGCACAATATGTTGACCGAAAGCCTACCCTCTAGTAGAGACATTGCTAGCAGGAGAACTAATATAACAGATTTTTTAACTCACTGCCTGCAGTGGCTCAGGGGCGGTCTCTGTAGTGCAGTTGCACCAGAGATAAGGCCCAAGAGGATAAAGAGGGACGCAAGGATTTACATTACCTTGCTCCTCAGGAACCTGATGATCAAGACGTGCTTCTCCATGCTTCTGCATCATGATGAGCGTCGTTAAAACACAGAGGCAACATCATTTTGAGGGTGAAGGAAACGGCTTACTCCAACCAATCTTGCAGGAAAGAAAGCACTGAAATGATCGAAAGCTTTCAGGATCTCCTCAGGAAGACGTACTCAACAACTAGGTTCAACTTCTAAAGGCGTAAGCACGCTACCCATTTCTAGGGGGTGCTCGCAGAAGTGATGGTAACTACCACATGTACCTGTGATAGCCATCTGAACCTCCGCGTTCAGCGTAGAACCATTTTTTAGTCTCTAAGGTAGAACTCTGGTGCCATCGTGCCCATCCCTGAAAATGTGTTCAGGGGAAGTCAGGAAGGCTGTCGATGGGAACTAGGTCGAGTTGGGCCAATAAGGGGCAACTATGAAGACCTGTTCCCTCATGACTTGGCACCGTAAGTGCATGCTCAATACTACATGTGAAGATCACTGAGCTTCAGGAACATTTCCCTTCAGCACTAGAGAGAGATAAGTTCACTAAGCTTTCAGGAGCATTTCTGCTCAACACATGAGTGCGATGAATTCACTGAGCTACAGGAGCACTGCTGCTCAACACCTGAGTGCGATGAACTTTACTGAAATTCAGGAGCTTTTCTGCTCAACATGAGTGTGAAGGATTCACTGACTTGAGCAGGCGCCAGACAACCATGAGTTGCAGTCGCTTTTGGAAGGCTCACTGGGGACTATTTAGGCCCCTGGGGCAGCTGAGAGCAAGTGTGTGTCGGACAGAAACACAACTGGCAGGGAGACGAAACCGGAGAGGCAACTGAGCGGCCCCGGAATGGTCATGACCCAGCTGGACCCCAGGGGTGGAGTCTGCACTTGCCCTGGCTATAACTGTCGTGAGGCTTGTTGGCAGCACGATTAAGTAAAGCGGGAAGAGTGGAACAAAGCGTCCTCAGAAGCTTCTGACTCCAAGTAGGAGGTGACGGGTGAGTTGTGACATGCAAGGGAAGCTTGCGCAACGGTTGCAATGTCTAACAACTCGAAGCATGAATGCCCGTGAAGTCGAGGGTCGCCCAGGTCCCGTTAAAACACGCCCTTTATACATGGCCCCTCAGTTGGAAAGGGTTTGGCAGCAGACCGGGATGAACTATAGTCACACAGGGTGAGCTGCTCTGCCACGGTCACCTCGGGACCCAATCCTGAAGCTAGCGCCGAAGCGGTCATCATATGGAGGAAGCCAATGGCTGCATCTACCATATGCCCCAGGAGCCACTGAAAGTTCTTTCAGTGGGACCCTTTCTCACTTCAAACACCAGCTGAACACACTCTCATGGAGAGACGTGTTGGACCGAGTCCATCTCCAAAACTGAAAAAGAGAAACTCAACCCGTGGGCGAGATTACTCTCTCCCAGTCGACGTGAAGACCCAACGGGCTCTAGCACACTCGAAGGGAAGGACTCTGTACTGATAATTCAACCCTCACACGCAACACACCATATGGCCTGCGGCGCGGAAGGTAGAGATCTGAAGCACATGTCTTTCAGGTTGGAGCTGCAGACCAATCTTGGGCCAAGATGGTCACGACCCACCACCTAGTAGCATGAAGAACGAGTTTACAACTGGCCTTCATACTGGCTGGAGGAGCGGCTATATAAAATCCTTCGCCAGCAGGATAAGATAAGCACGCACAAGTCAGGAGCACTGCTCAACACTAGGTGTGATGAATATCACTGGATTTTCAGGAGCACATCTGCTCAACACCTAATGTGATGATTATCACTTACTTGAGCGGAATAGCCCAGCCTGAGGTGGGGCAGCAAAGTAGAGAAAGTGGTGTTAGTGTGCTGTGCAACACTTACCTGTCTCCACTAGCAGCAGGGGGCGCGTGAGAAGGCGGATGACCGGGTCCTCGAACGCACCAAGCTGCCTGCTGGCGACCAAGGGGGGGCTGAGGGGTGTAAGGCTATACAGGGTCACACCCGCCAGACTGGCCCTCTTGGGACCCAAGAACAGATGAAATTGCTCTTTCTTTGAAGTGTGGGTACCGCTTGCTCCACTTTCTTTTTTTTCAGGGAGCCAGCGGCGGAACAGACACACACACAAACAAAGACTCCACCCAGCCCTCACCCGGGGAGAGGGAGTGAGCCGCCATATCAACCAGGCTGAGCCAACGATGGCGCTCCTGGACCACTAAGGTGGACATCGCCAGAGCGATCGCACACACCACGACACTCATGCCCCGGAGGGCGAGGTCGGATGTGGTGCGGTGCTCACCTATGAGTGCACGGTCTGGGCTACCCTCGTGCATGACAGTACACATGGGTACCCTGGCCTGACAAGACCTGTAGCAGCGCCATGGCATGCAAAATAAAACGGCTTTCCCAGAGACTTTGTAAACTCTGCCCTTCGGAATGGACGAGAATTCACAGGCCTTGTGGGGACGAGGATCCCCCCAAAATGCAGCGACCGCCAGACACAGGTGCACCTGTGTCATGACAGACCGCTCCAATGAATGGAGGGACACCTCGCAACCCTTCACCGTTCCTCCATCAAGGGTAGTGAGGGGGAAAAGCTATTCAGGCAGTTTCTGGCAGAGAAAGGTGCTGTTCACCACCTGATAAGCTCTCCATGCATTTCGGAAAAGAAAAGCACTGGGGCGGCGAGCTGAGAACCAGCGCAGCCCGCCCTGAGATACCAATCCTCCAACCGAGACTGAACGGGACACGGTGGAGTTTCCACTCAAGCCTGGCAGCCTCGGCGGCCCGTTTCAGCATAGCTGACATTTCTGGATCTGGCTCGGGCAATGTTACACTCAATGGCTCTGGCTCGGGCAATGTGATAACAAAGCCGAGTCGTCATCTCCAGAGGCCAGCTCACCCTCCGATGCTGCTATCGACATCTTATCCTCTGGGGGAAGCCCCATTGAAACAGCTGATCGGTCAATTACAGAGGGACCAGCATGTCCAACAGGAATTCCATCGGCTGCGGTGTAATGGAGGAGTGAGGAGCCCACAGGGAATGGTTACCGGGCGAGACATCCATCACTATCCTCCGATCACCCATCTCATACGCCACCCGGGGGTGGGGCATGATAATGGGGACTCGCACTTTGCGTACAAAGGCGAGTCTCGATCTCAACACCGCGACAGTCATATTCTCACAATGAGAACACGAGCTGTCCACAAAAGCTGCCTCAGCATGCTGAACATACACATACATATGCATGTATATTTATATACACATAAATATACAGCCCAAACATATGATGCAACAATTGTGACCGTCAGAGAGGAAAAAGGAACGATCGCATCCAGAAACGCACAGGTGGAATGACATCTTGAAAAAGACGCAAACGCACCCGTGTTGCTCTTTTAGGAAGTGAAAACCTCTCACCAGTGCCGGAGCACACAGGGGAATGACAGCGGCAACACTGACACAGGAATGGTGCAGCCTGTATCAGTGAAACACTCACACTCTCGCCCTCAAACGCCATCAGACAAACAAACACAAACAGAAATTTGGTTGCTGTGAAAACAGCAGTTGAGAGCTTGAAAGCTCGCGATCACCTTGCACTCACGCAGTAAACACCGACACCAGGAGAGACTTCCCAAAGAAGCGCCAACACAGTCGCTTGTTGTATAACAATACTCTTCAGAAGACCATACATGAAGCTCGGCTCCGATGCGAAAGGCAAATGGTGCGTGCATCTACTTCCGTATTTATACCCGCGACGTGGGGCGGAGTGTGAGATGCAAATCTCGCACGCCAATGTGCATTGGCTCGTTCAATAATACTCTAAGACAATAAGCTCCCTGACGTGATCCCATTTCAGTCTTGTCGACTACGTCCGACGTCATCGACTGAAAGGGAACATCATTTCACATGTGCCAGATGTGGGCCGAATCTGGGCCGACACAATGTGGCTATCTGGGAACTCGATTAGGTTATTCGTAGAACTTCTTGGAAGTTTCCTGGCTAAAAATGCTTTGGTTGACACACGGCCTTAGTCATTATTAAAAGTGCTAAGCGATGTTGGGTGATGTCACTTCTTGTTGACGTTTGAAGTATTGGCAAACAAAATGGAGGCTAGCTCGACCCTCCCTCCTCCTCATCCCGTCCCCTCCCTTCCGTGCTTCCTGAAAGAGTCACTTCGCGCGTTCCTTCTCCTTTTCCCTATTCTTTGTTATTTGTTCATCGGAACGTCGTCTCTTTGGTCGTGTGTCGGCTATATCAATATTCTCAAGAATATACTATTTTAACGTTAGTCTTTTTCGCTCTAGGACATCTCTCCTCTAGCTAACTTCCCTCTTCATGGTTCTCTCTCCTCCACTCCCCACACCCCCCTTCATGTGCATGCGCACTAAAATGCGAGACATCGCTTAGAGCACCTTTAATGTGCTCTGATCAGTTTGGTCTTGTTCCTTATCACTGAAACCTGGGTCGTAAAAGCACTGAAGCAGGACACAGAGAGCTGGCCATGGAGCTGCTAGATTATATTACATCCAATGATTATAGACTTATGTTATTCAGGGTGTTCTCTAAGACCAAAGTTATAAAATTCTTAGCAATATTTTGATCGATTTGAATTTATTTAAAAGCACCAGTTTAATCATATCTAAATGTTCTTCTCTGTCCATAGGTGGCCTCTTGCTTTAGTCAGTATTGACAGAATTGTATTAAGACTATAGTTTTTCAAAAGGAGTACATTATAATTGCGAATGGTGTCTAACTACCTGAAATTGTTTAAAGTTTTGCCAAAATTGATTTGACAAATGTTTAGGCCACTGACTGAGCATTTGGTTCAAAGAATGGGGTTTAGTGTTTTAGCAATTGTTTAAAACAACTGCAAGTGTTTTTCTCAAGGTAGTTTTAATTAGGGTGACCACCTGCTAATAAGCCCAAGGTGGGACAAGGGGTATGTTTCTGAGGGACAATGTGGGACACTGCCTGGCGCGGCGGTGCCCCCACCCCACGGACAGACTCACTGATAGTGGTTTACCCATTTCTAGCACATACCACCTTACATGGTATATTAATAATGCCCTATTCCCCTAAACATGTGTAATTGCTGATGTATGCTCATGAATAGGCCAACCAATATGTATTTTTTTCTAAGTAAAGATTCATAATATTTTGAACATTCAATGAATTGACAGATGCACTTCCACTTACGATTTACTTTAGCTATTTAATTTTATTTATTTTTCATTACAATTTATTCACCTTAAATAAATATTAATATAAAATTATAGGATTAACAGGAATAGCTTGTTTTCACATGACGTCACTGCGTTGCCATAGCGATACATACTTATATGTAGATTTATTTATTTATAATATTCAAAACACTGTAAATAGGTTCATAATCTGTAAATCTGAAAATGTCTATTCTGACTACATGTAGTATTATGTTTCATGTTGTATTTGTATTTGTATATGTCCACTGGAAGCCTCAGTACCAAAACAAATTCCTTGTGTGTGCAAGCACACTTGGCAATAAAGCTCTTTCAGATTCTGATTCTGATTCTTCTGATACAGATGGAGGGCAGGAAGTGATTTTCTATATTTAGGACTCACTATAACAAACTCAAAATGCCTATGTTTTGCGTCGTTTATGGTTGCTCAAATCGATCAAACCTCGAGGAGTTTTTATCGTGTGCCAAAATTTGTTGTTCATAAGGGGGGAAAATACAAGAAATTGACAGAAAAACATAGGAAAATTGCCGGTCGGGAGGAGCCGAATGGGAAAATGCCCGTGTGTGTCAGTGATCACTTCGTCAAAGCTGAGTTAATACAGCTTATGTGTCTGTTTGTGTAACGTACTAGTTTTTGAACTTTGTAAAGTCAAAGTATGTCTGTGAGACGAGGTAGTTGCTGATATCTACCGCCTCAATGGCAGGCAAATCTTTCAATTCAGTTGAAAATCGGTCCTCTTCATAACGTATGGATCACGTCCAACTTATGTTTAGATTTTTTGTTTATATATTTCTCTTGTAATAGCGTCTAAAGTAGTACAGTACGGACTTTCCTCCATCACGTCCATTGCGTTCTTCACTTCCTGCCCTCCATCTGAATTTCGCGCGTCAACACAGTCACGTGACTGCAAACAACCTATTGTAGTTGCTCAACACCACAGGAACAGTTAGGAAAAAAATTCTTAACTCACAACTCCAGAGGTTCACGGAACGAGAAGTCACTGCGCTGTCATGACAACAATGAAAAAGTTGACAACAACCTAGTCATAGAACCTAGTCAGCAATTCAACTGAGGTCACGTGGGTGTGGCAACAGTAGCGTGCTGAACTGTCAAGTAATGTTCGTTTGGGTGCCTGGGGCTCGAGGATATAGAGCGACCAATTTTTTTTTGAGCAAGCATTGATTATGCGTGACACGGTCTCAATTTGCGGGACGCATGAATTGGGCTTCAAACGCTGTGCGCGCACGCGCTACGGGTGGTCACCCTAGTTTTAATGCATTTTGAAAGTGAAATTAACTGCTGTGCCCAGCTGCAAGTTGGAATCTCTTTTTCAAAAGTCTGAAACTTTTTCAGAGTTTTGAAAAGTATTGAGAAATATGTCCTAGTGTTTGTAAAACCTGTAAAAGGCAACATAAATTGCTGTGGTCTCCTCTGAGGTCACATTTCAGACTATAAATTATAAATATACATTTTAAAATACAGATATCGGTTGGGTTAGGGGTCATATTTAATTTTTGATAAAACTACAAATGTGTTTAACTTTTTAATCAGAATAACTACTCGACTATATTATAAAATTAAAACTAGCTTTTGGCTCCACCCAGTGGAAACAGCAGCACGAATTTATACAGTCATGTTTTTCCTCCTCTCTCTCTCTTTGGTGAGGTTTAAATTTAGTTTTTCCTGTACTCGTTTCAGCATGTCTAGGGCCATCAGTAGACACTGGTGTAGTTTTTTTCTGCAGTCCAAAGACGACTTTTAGAATGCTTCCTCTTTGCTACAAACCAAAATCCAATGACCATTATTGCTCACTTAAGGAAAAAAAGAAGAAAAGTCAAACATAAACAAGTGGGGTGAACACTTTTATTCTCTTGGTGCAGTAAACACTTTTTATCTTTATCTTTATATATATTTTGCATGTTTGTGTATGTGTGTATGTACATAGATATATTAACACCGCATTATGAAATGGAAAAAGAAATAAGCACAAGACAGCTGGACATGCTTTTCAAGTAAACACTATCGAAATGAAAACCAATAATAAATATACACCCTCACACAATTCTCAGTACCAAAACAGTAAGGTTACCAAAAGGTTAACGGTAACAAAAAATAAATACAACAAACAAAAGTGGCTGTTATACAATGCAACATCCTTTAAAAATAGTAGCTTCCTCTCAGATTATACTCTGTTATAAATAAATGTCCCTCACTCATATTCGCATGTGACGCACATAGTACCACTGCAGCAGGGACCAAACTCACACTGAAATGAACAATCGTACCAAATTTTGGTTGATATCCCAATTTTTGCAAGCAGTTAAACGAATAATTTTACTCAAAATAAAATCTGTTATTTGCTCATCAGTTACTCCTAAAAAAAAGGGAAAAAACTTTGCAGAATCTCCAAGCTGCTCTTTTCCATACAATAAGAACCCTGAAACAAGTCCATATGACTTTTGCGTTAATAGTTGAAAGTTGCCCTCAACCAATGGCATTTGATGCCAAATCTAACACAATGTACCTTGATACGTCATATGTGCATGTGCAGTTTTATCATCGTTTAAAAAGCTTGACAGCCTGTCCCTATTCACTGTTTAGGAAAAAGCTTGGAGGGCATCATTCAAAATAACTCCACAAATAGTATGTCTGGAACAACATGAGGGTGAGTGAGTAGTCATTTAATTTTTTGGGTCAACCATTCCTTTAATAAAACAAATGTATGACATCAAATGTACAAATAAATTAAAGGTTAGGTAAAAATCCCTCAGAGCGCTTGGATGTGTTCAGTCTTTCGTTGTTCCACACTGTCCAGGATAGATGCATTTGTTTGTACTGCTTTCCCATACTGAGAACTGCAGAGTGGCTCACTCTCTACTCAATGTGAGCTTAATTTGACTCTTCAGAAAAATAGACTTTGACCTGGTAAACATCTCAACGAATACTAATATTGCACAGTGGGATTGGGGAGTTCTCGTACTCTGTATGATTTTTACAGACTGGTCTTTAAAAGTACCTGATTTCTGAAGCTCTTCTGAAGCTCTTCGGACACCTGTCAAAAAGACATTCAACCTCCGCTCCACTAGGTTGCGATAACAGAAATGGCAAGCTGTGAGCAGGGGCATTTTAGAGTCATATGGGCAATTCTTAACAGAGCAGCAGTGACTCATCATCACTAGTTTCTGTTTTCGCAGTCACCTCCAGACATGCGTCTGGGATCCGCGCCGTGTGGACAATTCCACAGTGTTCACAGGGGCCGTCCCTACCCACCAGCCGGCCTCTGAGAGAGACGGCAGCGGGGGCTAGATGGGGCACAAAAGCCTGCTCAAAGCCTTGTTCCAGCAGGGGCCTGGAGCTCTCATCACTGTCCAGGGAGCCAGAGTCTGAGACAGGAATGAGGAGTTCCACGTCATCCTCATCCTCGCCCCTAATACTGACACCAGTACAGCCCGCACTTCCTTGCTCCAGTTGCCGCAGAGGGCTGTGATTCTGCCCAATGCCACTTGACCCTCCGTCACCTGAGCGACCTAGAGAGAAACGAATCCAGCGCAGGCTGCGTGTGACCCGGCTTAAAGCACTGCTGAAGGGGCTCCTTGCAGAAGTAGTAGTAATAGTAGTAGTAGTACACAGAGGTCCAGTTACTCCAGAACTTTCTGAGATGCTCTCAGAGATGCTGCTTTCTCGGCTGACCAGTGGGGCAGAGCTGGCAGACACAGAGACGATGGCTTCCACGGCTGTGGTAGGGGGAGTTTTCTGTGGTAGTGGGGCCATCAGGCCTCCAACAGCTCCAGGGACATCCCTGCGGGGATGGTGATCACTTTCAGTGTCTGTGTCATCTGAGTCCAAGGGCAAGAGTCCACGGTGAGAGCCAAGCCTCTCTGGCTCACGTGCAGAGGCATTGCCGGCAGGACCCTCTTCAGTGTCTGCAGACACCAGTGCAAGAGAACCAGATCGTCGTGAACGTGTGAAATTGAACAGGCGTCTCCAGATGTTGCCATGGCGCCCTGTGGTGGGGAGCCGGATTGAGGTGAATCCCAGCTGAGAACGAACTGCCAGTCTTAGGTTTTCTAAAACAGATGCCTGAAAGTAAGAACAACAGGGAATGTTACCCAGGGCTCGACAGTGCAAACGTTTCACTCGCATTTTCGACTAAAAATAGATGTGCGAAATGTATTTGAGCATGAGTGCGAGTAAAATCTCTTAAATGGTATAACAAACAGCCTATTTGTTCAGAAATTCCTTTCTGTGTCTTACCCTCTTGCTTGAGGGTGTCAATGATGGCCTTCTGGACAGCAGTCAGGTCGGCAGTCTTACCCATGATTGCGGTTTTGAGTAATGAAACAGGCTGGGAGTTTTTAAAGCCTCAGGAATCTTTTGCAGGTGTTTAAGAGTTAATTAGTTGATTCAGATGATTAGGTTAATAGCTCGTTTAGAGACCCTTTTCATGATATGCAAATTTTTTGAGATAGGAATTTGGGTTTTCATGAGATGTATGCCAAAATCATCAGTATTAAAACAATAAAAGACCTGAAATATTTCAGTTGATGTGCAATGAATCTAAAATATATGAAAGTTAAATTTGTATCATTACATTATGGAAAATAATGAACTATCACAATATGCTAATTTTTTGAGAAGGACCTGTATTTGGGATCACTTTCAGAAGAATTTTTTCCAGCTGATAAACAATAAAAACCAATCAGAATCCACCAAGCTAAAGCATGAAAAGCGGCAAATGACAAAACTGCAGCGTGCAAGTTGGTGTGTATGCTAATATAATTATTGTTCTGTGTATACGGGCCTAAAGTTAGGGCTGGACAAGAATTCAATATCAGTAAATATTGCAATATTCTTTTTCCAATAACGGTGATATGATTTTTAAAAACATTTTCGATATTTCAATATACAGCATGTCACTGACTGACGTTAGGCGGGCAGCCGTCAGAAAGAGCAGAACACAATTGGCTACTTTCGTGATGACGTCCACCACAGACGCTCGGCACTAGTAGGCTGATCTCCAACGCGGAAAGTTTTAGCTACAAAATGAGCACCCCTGACCGCAATACAAATATGACTGAACGAGCTTCCACAAGTAAAGAGAAAGCAGACAAAATAGTTGATAAGAGAGGAAAGACTAATTCAGTGGTATAAATTCAGTGGTATAAATTCAGTGGCGTTTCGGTGTTTCAGCGTGCTGCAAAATATGCCGGAGACTGAGAGTGGTGCCGACTAACAAATCTGTTGCACCATCTGAAGCAGTTCCAAACGATAGAAGCAGCACAAACAAAACTTTAACCGGCACAAACGAAGCACAAACAAAAGAGACTTTTTGCGTGTATTTGGAGCATGTGGGGATGCGGAGTGACCTCAGAATGACCAATATATGATTTTAACATCTAAGAAACCGAAACTTCACGCAGTGATTGACAGGGCGGGAGGGGGCGTGATCGGCTCGGAATGAATTTTCAGTTTGCACACTGAATTTTGCTACATTCATTGCGGGACATTTAATGAAAATGCAATCGCATTTCGAACAAAGTGTCTTAACTGTGAGTGTAAATGCAATTAAGAAAAATAACATTTAAATTATCATTTTGCTATAGTTTTTGCTTGAACATGTTAAACATATCTAATCATATCTGTAATACATTTTAATTTTGCAACTTATAAAACCCTAAAATATGTATTCAATTTACACATTAAAACTAGTGTATGAAATGGCAAATGTAAATTATATAATTGAATTTTAATTCTGCACCAAACGTTGCACAAATGTAGTTAAATGTAAATTTTAAAACAGAAATGCAGTGTCATTTTGCATATTACATTTCAAATTGAATATTGCTACCCATTCATAGTCTTGTAGCAGGTATTGAGAATAGAATATTATTGTTATGATGGGTTTTTTCATTGGTTCATGTAGTTTGTTATGGTGCAGTACCAAAAGACTCCAGCAGGTTGGATAGACTTGGCAAATTCATTTTTCAGAAGATTGTATACAGACATCTGTTGTGGGCGTTCTTGGCAGTTTTTCTGAGGCTTTTATATTGTTCATATCTATATCGGAATTATATTGTATCGACCGAAATTAAGAAATATATCGTGATATAAAATTTGGCCATATTGTCCAGCCCTACCTAAAGTACATAATTATGGAGTCTTCTTACCTGATTTCCAGAGCAGACAGGAAAATCTTCCACTGGGGGGATTAGTCCTTGAGCAATCAGCTGCCCATATGAAGGAGGAGCTTCTCTTCTCAGTAACTCTGCTTCCACTCTGGACAACTGAGTCTCAAATGACCTGGAAGAACAACCAACCCATTAATTGGTAATTGACAAGAGAACAGTCACAGACGCATACACTAATAAGCTGCTAAATTATTTTCCCTGCCAATCAATTTCTATTTTAGCTTTAGTCTGGGTATAACTTTAGTAACTGCTTCACTTACCTGCGCTCAAACATCCTGAGCGAGTACAGTTTGCAGGTGCAGCCCAGAGCAATGACCAGCAGCAGGCCGCAGATTAGACTACCGATTACAGCGGCAGTGATTACTCGTGTGGGTACAATTACAGGGCAGCTTTCTTCATCACTTCCATCCCCACAGTCATCTTGCGCGTCACACACCCAGCTTTCAAAAACACAGCGGTTGTTCTTGCAGTGGAAGTTTCCAGGCTGACAGAAAAAGCAGTTCTTCTCATCTGAGCCGTTTGGGCAACGGTTCTGGTAGTTGCACCGGTCAGAACGTGGGTAGCAGGCACCGTTTCGTGAGCATGGGAACTCATCTTCCTGGCAGTTGCTGCAGTTGAGCTCGTCCCTGCCATTGGGACAGTGCCAGTAGCCGTCACAGCGCTGTTGTTCAGTGTAGCAACCCCAGTTCCCTCCACATGGGATTTCCCATGGCAAGCAAAAGCCATCTACTTGATACGTAACATTAAAACCTCGAGCCGCATTGATTTTGTCAGCATAAAAGTGTATCCGAAGCTGTCCTGAAGATGACACCACCGCTACAGGGGCTCGAGAGTCAAATGCAGTCAACACACGCAACAGACGCCTGGGGTTCTCTTCTAATCCATCGTAGACTTTAACATAATCGCCGTAACCTGTGCCATCCAGTTTGAAGTCCATAAAGCGTAAGATAACCTTACGGTGGTCACCAGTGTCGATCAGCCAGGTGCAGTTACTACCAGGTGGATAGAAGTCAGGATAGTTGGGTGAGCTGAAAGTACCGTAGAAATTGTGCAGCCATTCGCCACAGGTGGGCACGTCACAGTCGATCTCATCGCCCAAGTCTTGACAGTCAATGCTACCGTCACATTTGAGGGACTCTGGCAGACAGGTGTAAACACGGGTGTAGCGTGAAAGACAAGGGAACTGGTTAAAAGCGCAGGGCTGGAAGGAGAAGAATGCAGAGGGGTTTGGCTGTACACACAGCTCCTCGTCTGAGTTATCGCCACATTCATCCATGGTATTACACTTCCATGACTCCGGGATACACTTCCCATTAGCACAGTGGAATTGGTCAGGCTTGCAACTGGCTTCTTCCGATTTACCTACCAATTACAAACAGATTTTAGCCTTTTGGATATACATAAGCATTGATAGTAATGTTTGATTCATACATTTTTGGAAGATTTGTTTCAGAGGATGTTTACTGTGCAACAGCCAAAGGGAAGTCTGTGATCTATATTAAGCATGAAATCTAAATAGCTAAAACCTAAATTGTCTATTATATGCTGGTCTCTAGAAGGACTTGTTTCGCTTATTTAAGGCCGTGTGTCCACCAAAGCGTTTTCAGCTGGCTAAAAACGCTATGCGCTCTGTTGAAAACGCCTAGCTGTGGGCGCTTGAGAAAGTTTTGGCAGCGCTAAATTTTTTCAGTTGAGACGATTTGTTGCTATGATACAGAATATCAGCAGCACAGTTTCCTTGTAACTGATTTCGCAGATAATTTGTTTCATACTAAAAATTAATTTTTCATCCATTTTATTCGGTTAGCTCTGTTGGTTGACATCGTTGTACATAAAGAATGTTGTGACAGTTGGTCGGTGTGGTATTTGTCCCACCCCTCCTCCACTGTGATTGGACGGCTGGGTAAAAAGTGACAGTGAGCGCTGCGTTTTACCCAAAGTTGAAAAATTTTCTACTCTCGGCAACCAGTAAAAAACGCCGGGCGCTCAGCGCTTGAGCGTTAAATACACGCTCAGCGCCTCGTTACGCTCATGGCGTTCTAAAAACGCGGCGCTCCCATTGAAAACAATTGGAATTATACGCCAGCTGCGTGAAAAAATGCTTTGATGGACACACGGCCTAATGCAAGTCTGAGATCTAATCCCATTTTCAAATTGACCAAGTGGAAATGATAGGTTAGGAGTTTTTCAAAACTTAAGTTTGAGCAAATGCAAGAAAAAAAAACTGATTCAAGAACAAAGCCAAGTTAAAGTGTTCATGGAAAGCAGGCCGTTTTTCAGTAACCAGATTCAATTTGGTCACATTTACAATACATGGTTCAATTGACCCAATTCCAATCAGATATGACCCTCGAACGTGGAAGCAGGAAAAAAGCATTCCGATATTCTCAAATTGGTTTCAGACCTTATTCATGTGGAAAAAATCTAAAATGATTCGGATATGTGCATTTGTGTCTGACATAAACAGACAGATCGGATATTCCGATCAATGTGAGTTGTATGTCATTGAAAAAGCGACAACACCAACCACAGCGATTATAGCATTGATCATTGCTACATTCATCCAGGCTGTAACAATGTTTTTTTCCCCTTTGCCTTAAGAGACCAATGTTTTGCTGACCTTTAAAGACGTTACGGAAAGAAAAAGCTTTTCCGGGTCAGTACATCTACCTTGAGTTGTTTCTCCAAGTGTATAGTGTAAATGCAGATATCGGATATGGGTCACTTTAAAAAGATAGAAGCTGGTCGTCAAAAAATCGTATATAGTCAAAATTGACCATCAAGACATGCAATGTAAATGCAACCTTTGAGAGAGAGAGAGTGAAAATTGTTTCACAAGAGTAGAAGTTTTGCATGGCAGTGCCAGACAGTGTTGAAGACATCTACGTAACTGCATCCTCAATGATGCAGTTAAATCTAAAGGGATATAAATAGCAAGTCTACCTGTTATGTAAGAGAGCCTAAAGCCCTTTCCAGTCATGCTGTCATCAGAGTGGAACTTGATCCACACGTGATCCTGAGAGGAGATGTATGGGGCAGGAATAGACGAGCCACAGGCCCGGTACCCATCCAGGTTCTTGTAGGTGCCAATAGAGATCCAGTCTAAACCACATCGATGCGAGCTCTGAATTTCAAAGTCCTGAAAACTAAAAGTACAACCAATTTTAAGTAAAGGAATGTCCGGTATGTGCACAATTATATATATATATTTTTTTAAAACAGTATCCCTGTAATCAAGAAGTTAAACAGCTATTTCATAATTTAATGAGTTAACTGACATTAGACACAGGATTACGTCTTATTGCATCTTATGTCTCAAACTGCAACAGATCATGACTTCCAGATGTATGATTATTAAATAGTACAAATTAAGAAACATGATGCTGGGAAAAGCTCTACCAAACGAAAAGACAAAAAAAAGGAGGAGGTATATGTGGGACGTAGTGTCTTGCTGAATACTAGGGCTGCACGATTAATCGAAATCGAACCGAAATCGTGATTTGGCTCAATGCGATTATGAAATGGCAAAGGATGCAATTTATCATCAAATAAATATATGCACAGCGTGTTAGTGAAGGGGGGCTCTGTGATCAGTAGTAAATGCTGTTCCGTCTCTGAAAGCACTGAGTTTGAGTCGCTTATAACTTTAAAAAAGGAACATGCCTCAAACATCTTCCCAAACTTGTAAAGCATTCATAAACCTGTTGTCCAACAAAAGACAACATTTATTAAAGTTTTTACTCAATTCATATCGTCAGAATCGAGTGTTTGATATTTCCTTTTGTGATCTGATGTGGCTTCTTATCACAGAACAAGGCAGACAATATATCATTTTATAGTATTCTGTACAGTGATAAAGGCTATGCCGATTAGCAATGCATTATAAATATACTTTATTATGAAAATACCAGAGAAGGCTTGAAGAACTCAAATACACCATATATTGTCACAGTCATCATGCGTTTATTGTCTTCATGTTTAATCAGTCAAAGTGTTTCTATCTTCTTTTGTAGTGTTGACGTGCGGGCCGGGCGACACCATGTGGTGCCTGTGTGTGTATACGTGCTTGCGTGCAGGCAGATGAGCCTGCGAAATGATTTGGGTCAGAGAGAGAGGCGGTAGGATGTGTGTTTGGACAAACGACTGAAAACTCTGAAATTATCGTACATTATGGGATTTTTTTCATTATTGATCGGCAACACTGCTTCTGAGGCAAATGTGGAGTTTCTGCTCGAGGGCGCCCTCTGGCTTCCAGGATGAATGAAACAGAAGTGAGTTTAGCGCTCACTAATGCTCACTCCATCCTATTTTTGGTGGAAAAAAAAATAATACTTCTCTCTAAAGAAATTTATATGATAATAGTGTTTTAGTGTTTAGTGTTTTTCCCCCACAGTGGATGCATAAAATTTCATATTAAAGAAATGGACGACTCCTGACAAAATTAAGAAATTGTCACAAATTTTATAATAATATAATATTTTATAATAAATCCTCAGAGCTTTCTAATGATCTATAGTCATAGGCTGCCTGTATGTTAACAGGTAACCCTGCAGTTTTTCGTAAAACAAGTTATGTAAAATATTAATATTTTAATTATTATATTTATTCCTAAATAACAATAATATTAATAATAATGAACATTTTATTGTAATAATAAAAATATTTAATAAAATAAGAAATATTACTGAGGAATAATAATAAATCATAATAATTATTATTAGACATATTAATATACAAGCACAAAATGTTGAGCCATATTGTGCAGCCCTACTAAGTACAACAAACAAGGTGTTCATATACATATTTGTACAAAACAAAAACAACCGGACCAATCATCTCTATGAGACCGCTTCCATTGGAAAAATTAGTGAGTTTCTGTGTTTACCACAAAAATCACATCCTGTGGGAAGAAATACCAATTGGGTCTATTTCTGTACCAGTAACCATGGACACCATTCTCAGATAAAGACACAAACAAATGCTCTAGTTGAGGCAAACAGGCTGTTCAAGAATAGAGCAGATGCAGAACATAAAAATAGAAATAAAGAACCACTTCAAAAGGAGTTTGTTTGAGGTGGCAGTAACTGAAAAAATAAATAATTTATATTAACACTCAAAAAAACAGCACTCAAAATACAGTCCTATCCCCATGAAAATTCCAAGAGACACTGCATTGCTTTAAAAATATCTGTTGTAAAGATATGACAAGGATAAAAACAAACAGATGCCCAGTGTTTTTAATTAGTGGTCGACCGATATTGGGTTTTTTTACACATTTTACATACAGCACAGTGAAAAATGACATAAATAAGACTTAGTGGGAAACTGGATAAAGCACAGCCTAGTTTGAAATCAAGGGTTTCGAGTTTGTCGAACGTGCATCTCCAGTGACAGCTCAATTCTATTCAATTCACAAGGACCGACTGTCAAGCGCAGAGTAACGCGTTTGTGTGCAGGTTTCAAATGCACACTTCAGAAGATCACACAGCATGATTCAACCAAGTCTGCAAGCCAGGTTTGCGCAGTGAAAAGTTTTAGATATTCAAAGATTTGTAAATTATAAAAATGCGTATTAACTGCATGCTGATGGTAAATGAGAAAGTATTATCGTGTTTGCTGTCCTTTTACTAATAATATAAAAGCAATAGGTATAATATTTCTTATACCGTTTACTACTGTATGTTTAAAGGGTTAGTTCACACGAAAATGTAAATTCTGTCATTAATTACTCACCCTCATGTTGTTCCAAACCCGTAAGACCTTCGTTCATCTTCAGTACACAAATGAAGATCTTTTTCATGTTTTGTTGGCGCGAGAGCAGACGTTGTTGCGTGGACGTGCGTTGGAGATTAATCATTTCTAAACAGTGTTGGTTTTTTTTGCGCAAAAAAAACCCCTCGCGTAAAAAAAGCCCTCACGTCACTACATAAAATTGAGGATAAATCACTGGAGTCACATGGATTACTTTTATGATGTCTTTACTTCCTTTCTGGGGCTTGAAAGTGGTAGATGCGTAGGGTGTCAATGGAGGGACAGAAAGATCTCAGATTTCATTAAAAATATATTTTGTGTACCAAAGACTGTCGCCTTTTTCGCCTTTGTCTTTTGGCTTGCTTAGTCGGGGACATTTAATTTTATATTTAACAATATTATTACAACATTATTTTCCTGTTATCTCTGTAAAGCTGCTTTGAAACAATCTGTATTGTAAAAAGCGCTATATAAACAAAGGTGAAAGATAAACAAACGTCTTACAGGTTGGAAATTAATATTTTGTAAATAAAGTGGTAAATTGCTGTTGTTTTTTTTAATACATTTAAGGTTAAACCACTGGAGTCACATGGATTAACTTTATGATGTCTTAACTACCTTTCTGGGGATTGAAAATGATAGTTGCATAGGCTGTCAATAAAGGGACAGGAAGCTCTCAGATTTCATTAAAAAGGATCTTCATTTGTGTTCCGAAGATGAATAAAAGTCGGTAACACTTTATAAAATATTAAAGTATTTATAATGTATGTTATATAATGCATTATATCTTTTCAGAAATAATTGTAACCACAGTAAAAATGCATTATAATATTATCAGATTCTGAAATAGATTGTTTGTCATGTGTTTTAATGCATTATACTTGTGTTTAATGATTAGATAAGTATTATAATGTATTATAACTGTGGTTACTGTTATTCATGAAACCATACAATGCATTATAAGGCGAATTACAAGGCATAATTAATGAATTGAAAATACTTTTATAATTCATTATACATAAAGGCTTTAAGTAAAGTGCTACCCAAAAGCCTTGAGGGGGTTTCACGCCGGACGAGAAGTGCAGCGCCACGCCGTGTCAAGTCTTTAAAATTTGAACATTATGTTTTATGAGTGTACATACACACAGGCAGTGTCATTTGGCGTCTGTCCGCGACGCCCTGCTACGACCCAGGACCCTGTTCAAAATCCTGCCGAGCCACAGAGCGCCATTTACATATTTTTTACATTAAATGTACATTATATTTGTCTCAAATCGTCATTAATGTACATACTGACTTCACCCTGTGCTGCAAGATACATTTAGTTTTACATTCATTTAATTACAGAAATCAGCTGCCTGGATGAAGATTGCAAACGGATTATGTTTCAGGTGAGATTCTCAATTAATTCAGTTAACGTACGCCTTGAGGTAAAGTCTTTAGAGTGCAGATTCAGCAACGATTGCATTTAATTGTACAGTACAATCATAACATAGTACATACATTATCTTACTTTCATAATGTCCTTAAACATAACAATATTGCTGGGCATAAACTAAGAATGTGCGCGTCCGGTGTTTGATACCTCGAGTTGTCCTAGATGCTTAGACGCTGTGATTCTCGATTGGTGTGCGGGGTCCTTTACAGGTTTGGAACGACATGAGGGCGAGTAATTAATGACAGAATTTCTTTTTTGGGTTAACTACAGTTCAATTAATAAAGTACTAGAAAGAACTGTTAAACAGAGACGAGAGATGATAAACTAATGAAGAAGGACACAGGGAGCGTTGTGTGCTCAGGCACTGGCGTTCTCAACGCTGTCAAAATAAACACGGCTTCTGACACATCGGCCAAACAGGAAAATGTATCGGTCGATGCCGATACTAAAAAAAATTATAAAAATTATATATATATATATATATATATATATATATATATATATATATATATACACACACATATATTATTATTTTTTTAAAGCCAAATATCAGCTTTGGCAATATATCAGTTGACCACCATTTTTAATCTGTATCTAAAGAGGCAGATTGCTTCAGCAAGAGCAGTTACTATGAAAAAATTGTAGCTTGAATTTGTACAGAGTACCAGATTCCACCACCACTGAAGGAATTTATAGTGCCTATGGCCTGTAACCTGTAATTTCGGTAAACTGAGAGCACCATCTTTCTTCTTGGCCTGCTTTTGGCAAATATTGTAGTATTGTGGTGAAGTGTTACCTGATGGTGATGATTTCTCCAGGGTTGGCCCTGATGTTCCAGCTGCAGTTGATGCGAGAAGGGTATTCAAAGGGCCAACCAGGACTGGTTATCACTCCACTGGACGCCCTTATCTGCTCCGCTACATCTCCACAGGCTGGAGAAGACCACAAAAACAAAGATTAGAACCCTGCACACAGATTTCAACACATAATGGGTGATTAATACACAATAGCACTGTCCAAAACCAAGTGAGCCATCTTGATTACTTCACTGTATCTTAACCAATAATAAACCTTGTAAATTAGCCTTCTTATTTGGACATGCTACATTGCATATGCTCCACACAAAAAGCTCTCTTCATGTAAAGCAGTCAGACCATTTCATAAATATCACATTGATTTAAAGAAAAAAAGGATAAAAAGGATACCAAAAATATTTAGTCTAAAATTTAATTCTTAGTTGGCTTAAACAATTTAGTCCTTTTTTATTAGGGAATTAAATATTTGTTAACATTTCTGCTGACTTCATTTATTTATTCAGAATAAATGTTTCCAACAGCATGTTGAAATGCATTCTAGCCTTCATTACAAATTATGCGATGATGCTTTAGACTTCAAGGCAGAGTCATTTTAAAAAGCTTTTAACTCTAGAGAGAGTGTATATGATTATACAGCTCACTGAATTATGAACACCAAAACAGTAAATTGTTAAATACATGTGCAATGTAACCTAAAATTGTGGGTTCCAGAATTCACCCTAAAAAAAAATGCTAGAAATAAGGCTGGCCTACTAATGAGATAGGGTGGATGAAAGAGTAGCAGTTAAAAGTTAGCCAGGCAAGAGGTAACATGTGGGTGGCAGACTAATCTGGGCTAAATATCAAGAGCCTTTATATGTCTTACATTCCTTTTAAAAAAACTAAAAAAAACAAGTGACCTGCAAAGACACGTATACAGCTCCCTGTAAGCTATGTTTGAGGACTCTGAAAAAATGTTTTGGATATCAGTCACCCACAGAGTTTAACCACATTAAGTGTCTATTTTCCTCTGAAGATGAACAAGATCTGTAACCTGGGTATGTAAATCAAAACAGAACTCAAGACTTTACCGTTCGACATCCCTGATACATATACATTCTCGCTGAGCTCCGAAGAAACTGCATTACCTGTAAAAACAGAAAAAAAAAAAACATATGATGCTGCAGAAATCAATACATGTAGATGAAAACCTAAAGGGTGCAGAAAGACATGATTCTTCAAACTCAATCTAGTGTGCAGCAGAGCTTTACAAAACAAAGAGTCCAAATTTTATCCACTAGGAACAATATGGAATCAAACCAATTTTAAAACAGCACATTTGTGAGCAACAGACCGACCCAGAATACTACCCACATTTCAAGCAACATAGAAAAATTTGGTTCAAACACCCACAATCATTCTGAAGACAAGACACAATGCTTTACTTCAAAATTAGAATGCAAAGGAAGGAGACGAAAATGTATCACATTTTAGACTTCTCATCAAAATTAAAAGACTGGGCGTTTCTACTGTATCTAATTTATATAAAAATGTTCCTGTCAGTATGTTTTTCTCACAATATCATTAAAGTGACATTTTTAGGGAAACTCCCTCCATTCTTTATTCAGTGGAATAGATATGAAAGTAAAACTGAATTTGTTGGCCAATGCCTACCAAAACTAAGCAAGGTTTTTCATCCCAGAGTGAATCACTTGCTTGCTCACATTTTTAAATGCTTTACAAAAAACATTGCAATATAATATATAGAACTAAATTAGTGATTACCTAGTATTTTGGCACGTTGTAGTACCTTCCCCTTCCGCCAAAATCCAACACCAATACAAACTGATTAGATGCAACTAGTATGTTCTAAAAGCCGCACAAGATGACTGTTTGATAACTTCGGGGTTTAGCAATTAGGCTAAATATCTGGCTATGTACAGAAGCATCCTACTCTTCTATTTCTGCAGTATACTGCAAACATACTATTTACAATATACTTTTTTGTATGCATGAACAAAAAATAAAACCCTAGGTAAGCCCTGAAGATCCCTCATTGTTTGAGCTTGCTGATCATCTGTTGGGGTTTCCCACACTTATGTCTGTTGGCTTACAGCAGCTGAGGGCATGATGGGAGCAAAGCAAAGGAGAAACAGTCCACATTCAAACACAGGCATGCAAAACAGGCCGTTGTTATACAACAAATGTACAACAACTGATGGATACGGTGGATATTTTAGCTTGCCTACATCAATAGGTCAGTTGTAAGATCCCCAGCAACAGATTTGACAACTGGAACAGATGGACCAGTCTTTATGATACTATACAAGCAATTTTGAATCACTAGAGTCTGGTTAACAATTAAACTTTACACGGATTTATCTATTAAATAATAAAATAATGCAACGCCAACTGTGAGAAGGGTAACACTTTACAATAAAGCTTAATTTGTCAACATTGGTTAACATGAACTAACAATGAACAGTACTTCTACAGCATTTATTATATTTAGTTAATCTCAACATTTAGCCTATTATATTTTTTTCCATCAAATGTTGCATCTGTTAACATTAGTTGTTAATTCACTGTGAACTAACATGAATGAGAACTTTATAAACTATAATTAACAACGGTTAATAAATGCTGTAAAAATATATTGCTCATTGTTACTGTTAGTTAATGCATTAACTAATTGTTAACAAATTACACCTTATAGTAAAGTATTAATGCAAGCGTATGGATGGCCAGGGCTCAGTTTTGTCCATTTCAAAAATTAGTTAAGATTAGTTGAAAAGTATGTGCAAATTCCAGTAAATGTGCTTTTATAGCTGCCATTCAGTACATTCAACTAGCTGTATCATTTCCATCTAATGTTGCACATTAAAAAAACACCCCTGATCTGTTTTATATAGAAAGTTAGAAAGCAGGAATCCTCCAAACATAGTCAAACGTGAAAGAGGAAAAGAAAAAAACAGAATTCCCCAAACCATGAGATGCACATGTTTGAAAATCCATCATGAGGGCAAATAAAGAGAGGTGGATGGGAAATAAAACGAGAGAATGAAGGGCAAAAGGATTAATTTGTTTTGTTTTCAGTCAAAATGATGGGATTCAATCACAGAGATGGACAGACATGCTGTAAACAAAAGAAGTCTTTGTTCCCTTCATTCACCCGGATCTGATCTCAAACACAAGCCATGTAATCACATTCACTCTAACTGTTACATGTTTAAAGCGTGTCAAGAGTTTCTATGGCAGTTATTAAATCAAACCCTATTTAACCATTAGAGAAACCTCAATGTATGTGAATGAAAATCAGCACACTTTCCCATAGCAGCACCACTGCAAAATAACTAGCCTAGTTTATAACCGAGCATGTGCGAAATACGGCATTATACTATAACATTAATGCTATTTTAACATAACCAAAATAGTGTGAGAAAAACACATACAGGGAGATATGTAAATAGAGAAATAGAAGAAACATGTAGTCTATATATTATATAAATCAATAAACGGTAGAGAAGTGTCTTACCCATACAAATGAAGAGTAACGTTAGATGTGTCCATAGCAAGTAGATCTTGTTTAGGTTCAAAACGTAGGCCATAATAGCTTTAAATTATCAAATGTGCTACTCTGTAGTTTTAGTATCGCTATTTATACACAATAACGTATGTGTTCTATAGGAATATTACCAGAGACACTAACGTTAGCTGTTCAACATTTCTTTTCGTTTCCTACTTCTATCTTGACACAACACTGATGTTACAGAAAAACGAACGTCTTAGATACATTATAATAATGTATACATAATAAAATCATTAATAAGTTTGAATAAAAGCGATAATTTCCCTCAACAAAAAGCAAAGTGAGTGAAAACACAATCAGTCTTCCCAACAAAGGAGTCGCTAACGTTAATGCTAACAGGGTAACGTTAATGCTAATGTCAACCTACACCTCTAATCTAACTTACTACTATAAAACCCATTGATTCATTTGATGAACCTCTGGGGTGAAATGCACATTTATCTAATTTGTAAAGCAGCTAAATCCTTTCCGATGTCCATCATTGATATATTTCGAAATAAATGCACCAGTGTTGACTAACGTTAGCCGGTTGTGCTAGCGCTTTTGTTTAGCTCACGAGCTCCTTTAAAACATAGCTACACAAACAGTATCCTTAAAAGCCTGAGACGAGATCAACACTAATCTATCGATGATCCAACGTGAAAGCGCTAATTCCAAGAGTTTAAAGGTGTCAAATAGCCCTAATCCAGACAAATATAGGCACACACTGATCTACTGCATGATGTCGCTAACAGAAATCTGACCAAACCAAATACTGAAAATAAAACTGCATGATCGTCTTTTGTTCTTTATCTGACTGAAATCTACTTGCGGAATTTTGGCCTTTCCGATCGCTTGTGTGTTGTTACAGCCGGGTATTTACCACCACAAACCAGCCCTTCCCCCTCTGACCATCTCTCTCTCTCTCTCTCTCTCTCTCTCTCTCTCTCTCTCTCTCTCTCTCTCTCTCTCTCTCTCACACACACACACACACACACACACACACACACACACACACACACACACACACACACACACACACACACACACACACACACACACTGCCCACAATATGTTAAAACAATAATTAAGGATCGATTAACTTTCGCACAATTATTATTATTATTATTATTATTATTATTATTATTATTATTATTATTATTATTATTATTATTATTATTTAACTCAAAATAGGCTACATGGGTTGAGAAGGGGGACTGCACTGTTCCAGGACTGTCTAATAATGGAACAACAGGGGGCCTTGCAACACCACTGATTGTCTATTTGGTGCAAAATTCTTTCTAATGACTCATACTGTAATGGTTAGGCTATGTATAAATTTCATCTTCACAAAGCCAGAACCATTCACTGTAATCCCAATTTTAGAATCTTCTCCTCTGATATAGCCTAAAGTCCCTTTTTAATTCCTTTAATAAAATGTCAAAACCTTTGAACACAAACACTTAGAAAATTATCCTGTTACATATCATATCCTGTTACAAAGTCTGTTGTAAGGAACCTTTAATTTTTCATGATGACAAAATGTTACATTTTGTTGATTGTGTAATTTAATTACTATACTTGTGATGATGTCCATACGTTTAAGATACGTTTAAGTAGCCTACCACTTAAATACCATAATACATTAATATGGAAATCAAATATATTTATATTGTTTTGAATTGAATACCAGTAAAAAGTTTAATATATTTTAAATGTAGGCTACTTTGTTCCTGTGATGGCAAAGCTGAATGTGCAGCATTATTAATCACATGATCCTTCAGAAATCATGCTGAGTTACAGTTCAAGAAACTTTTTTTTTGTTTTTTGTTGAAAAACAGTTGTGCCACTTAATATCTTCTAATATATAATATATATATATATATATATATATGTAAATACTTATTTTTTATCAATTAATGGCTTTAACTACTTTAAAATTTTCAAAAGAGACAGGGCTTATGTGGAAGGACCCTGAGGATAATACAGCAACTAGTATAACAGAGAGCTATATAGCCGCTTTGTTTAACAAAGGCTTTGACCGCGGGGTCTTCTTCTCATAGTCAGAGAGGTCACTGCATTCAAGCTCCCCTGTATTGTTGAGCTCAGACATCATGGGTTGAAAAACTAACATCTGTCTCTGTTCAAACGGCCCATGTGCCCCTTACTGAGTGACAGATGTCGTGTCATCCACGCATGCCCAATGACGGGGTTAAATCCGTTAGGAAGTAAACAGATGGTTCAGGATTTTTTTTTCTCATATATATATCTATGTATTCTCAATATATATATATATATATATAATATAATATAAAATATAGTTTAAAAAAACAACAGTCTAGACAATAGTCTAAATAAAAGTTAATTGCCTTACAAATTGTTCCATTCTTCCTATGTCACTAAAAGCCTACTGCATTTTATATCTATTTGAATATTTGACATCTGCACATAAGGCCTACTCATTTAGACAAATCTATAATTGTCATCTAATCAAAGCTGATAAATAAATAACACTGTAATATTATTATAACTTACATTTTTGATAATAATCCTTTTGCTAACACTGACATATATTGTAATATATTGTATTTGTAACATGTTGCAACCATCCCCAAACAACATCTGACTCCTTACATTCAAAAGCAAATTGTGAAAAATGTAGATTATCTTTAAATGGTTTAGACTATTAACATACAGATGTAAGTTTATTCTATAAACAATTGGTTTGTCTAATCCAAACCGTCTCGAGTAACAGAGCCAAATGCAAAAAGTGTTGCAACTGTCCCCAGTCTCCCCTAAGTGTTTTGGCGTATGAGCTTTCTGTAGTACTCTAAAGAAGAATATATTAAATTCAAAATAATTATACATACATCTAGAAGACAAATCATTTTCTGAGGTGTTGCAACTAAATGCATCTTTTGTTGTGATGGAAATGACACCACTAATGTGGAACAATTCAATTATTTTCACAAATAAATTATGAAATTGTTTATTTGACTCCTTGTTATAATCATAATGTAATATTTTAATATGAAGGGTTTTCATATTGTAAGATTGAAAGTCTGGGTCAGGGACAAGGGTAAAATAATGATAATATCTACATAAAAACATTTGAAAAGTAGCAAACTGAAATTAGACATGCAACATGATCGACTTAACTTAAATTATATAATTTTTTTCCCCCACCAAGCTGCTGGAAAATATTTATTTGTTGATAAATTTATTTTTTAATTAAAGTGGTAAATAACTTTTAAAACCCCTATTACTGAAAACTTTTTTATAGATAAAACAAACAAAAGTAACACCGAATGGAGACTTAAATTCACCATGAAATAAAAACTGACACTTCACATTTTTTATGGAATATTGTAGTTTAATATAAAAGATTAATCCACGCACATCATTTTTTTTAATTCATGTGTTCTCATAATATATAATTACAAATATTAACATCCCCTGCAGCATTTTTCAATGCTCTGCCATCTTACTCGGTGCCAGTTTCGTAGCTGTAGTAATGACAGATTTGTTTACGCATGACAAATATATTGAAAGAGACACTTTGTGTTTAGCTTTTACTTTGTGTTTAAAGGGTTAGTTCACCCAAAAATTATTCTGTCATTTACTCACCAATCACAAATTATTAGTTCCCCTTACAAAGACTTGACACACAATGAACATGAAATCCCAATTTCCATCTCATGCTAACTTTAAAATAAAAATGTGTGTGCATAAACACACTGACTACACAGAAAAACAAGCTAAACAAGCTAGTAGTCCGGTTATTTGAACTGAGAAATCACAGGAAAAGGGTACACTGAAGACCCCCCACAACCACTCATGACCTTTACTCTTGTTGATCAATACTGACACCCTTATGTAGAGAAAGCGAATGTTTTTTTTTTCTTCTACTTTTTTTATTTTTTTTAAGATTTCTTTAGTCAAAGTTTATTCCCTACTGACACCCTTATGTAGAGAAAGCGAATGTTTTTTTTCTTCTACTTTTTTTTTTTTTTAAGATTTCTTTAGTCAAAGTTTATTCACTGAAGTTCTTTGTTTCTTCTCCTCTTACACTGGGATAATGGAGGTGTAGGGTCTGGACCAATCACACACAAATTATTCATTATATTTAATGAATAGTCCAGCAAAATCACTCTCCCAACTAAGAAATGTGGCCAACTTCCCCTGAAACTAATGGTGCTTTTCCACTGCATGGTACGCTACAGCACGGTTCTGTACGGCACGCTATGGCGCTTTTCCCCTGCATAGTACGGTACGGCTCGGCTCGGTACGGCTCACTTGTGGCGCTTTTCCACTGCATGGTATGGTACGGTATGGCTCGCTTCGGTTCGCTTTAAATGGTACCACCTCTGTTGAGGTTCCAAGCGTACCGCCCAGCAAACAAATTTAGGTTCTGGGAACGGTCTGCGAACGTTAGTTTTTGGTTCCCAGAACGTTCCTAGAACTTTCCCTTAACGTTAGGGGAACGTTCCCCCTAACGTTAAGGGAACGTTTAATCGTTTAATTGTTAATTTCGTTTAATTGTTTAATCGTTTAATTGTTAATTAATTGTTTAATTAAAACGTTTAATTGTGTTCAATCAACCTAATATATTTAATCCCCGTTTGAAATTATTTGTTATAATCTTGTTGTATGAACTTAAATTTATTTAGTCATTCCTGCTAGATAAAGTTTTGTCAGGTTGACTATATTTAATTTTTGCCCTGCCTAGATTCGCCAACATTATAATTTTGGCTAATTTGACTCTACAGTTATTTCCAATGATAGGAGCTACTAGTGTTCAGTTTAATTAAAACCACTTTTTTACAGAGTAATATTGAATATTACTTATGGAGGACTGCAAATGAAGTTTAATGCATGTATAGAGTATATTGAGTGCCCCCAGCCCTAATCTAAACACAGTCACCACTCATCTGCATAATGGTAACCACAAAATTAAAAAACATTACAGAAAGTCTTCTAAGTTTCTAACATTACTGAATATTAAACATTAACATTAACTAACAACATCTTTCCATTTACAGAAAAACACATAAAATAACACTTTAATCCCTAAATTTACCCTCCTAATGCAGTCCCTTGCAAAGCATGCTGGGAACTACAGATCCACTGCCCAGTTAGTTGTCAACAAAAATGATTCATGTAGTTTTCTCACAAATTAATTAAGTAAACTTCAGTTTTAAATATATTAGGTTGATTGAACACAATTAAATTAAGTTGTGACAAAATATTAAACAATTGTGTTACTCTTGCTTATTTTACTTAATTAAATTTAACAAGAGGCAAAAATTATTTTTTTGAGTGTGTATATATATATATATATATATATATATATAAATATATATATATATATATATATATATATATATATATATATATATATATACACATATATATATAACCACTTGAGAAATGTATAAACATGTATCTTATTTTCACATCTCATGATTTTCCTTCTGATGTTGTTTTGGCATATGTTTTTTTGTAAACTCTAATGGGTTAATGTTTCAGACTTTGCATACAAATATGTGTGACATATTTGGTGTCTATATAGTCTCTTTCTCTCCAGAGGAAATACTTCTTATATGCTCACCAGTGTTGTGCAAGTTACTTCCAAACTGTAATACATTATATATTACTTGTTACTGTTATTTAAAAGTAATTCATTACCTTACAATATTACTGTCTCAGAATTGTAATGCGTTACATTACTCCTGTATTACTTTTGAGTTACTTTCACCAAAATAACTATACAGAAGTAGAACTTAACATTCTAAAATGACTAGGGCTGTAACGATATGCGATATGAAACCGAAATCGCGACACTCAGATCCACGAACCTGCAGAATGGCGACACACCCCTTCCAACTCCCAGCGTAACTAGCCACAAAACTAGTTGATGATAAATTATTTAAAATTTGGGAATTCCAGCTTTATGGACATGACATTTGCAGTCAAAACTTGAAATATAAATTCTCAGAAAATGCATTAATACCAAAATATTGAAATGTCTGTTTATCCATAGGCTCCTCCCTGAAAGGAGTCCAGACATTAGAAAAATATCAGTCTACACATGCGTTTTATTTTTAATATTATGGAAATAGACAATCATGCGTGACAAAAAAAACTTTAACTTTTAGGAGGCAACGATTTTTTATTTTTTATTTTTTTTGTAATTCTGTGAATTAAACTGCGCAAATCGGATGAAGAAGGGTTGGCTCTCCCCAGAACATAAAATATTTATTTTATTTTATTTTTCGTGTTCGCATTTATGAGGAAAAAACAATGTTACAGACGTGACAGTTCTCCGTTACGGACGCGACCGCTCTGAAGCGGCACTAAAAGACTGCTTTAAAACTTTCACAGAGACCTTACACACACAAAGCCTTTCTTTAAAGTGAATTTCGTTTTGTATTAATCGTATCTTAATTTTAATCAATGTTTCATCAACCAATTGCCTGGATTTAAGCGCGTGAACTGGAGCGCGTCTCATAAATGAACCGAAACTCAGCTTATAAGGTAGCCTATTCACGGACCTGAAAAAATATATCTATATTGATATGTCTACTTGTAAACAGAACAATTCAAAACGAAAGAAAACAGACTGCTCTCTGCTTATGAAATTAAATGTGCATTTCTCTCTGGTGCATTCACTAGCCTACTGCGAAGATCACAAGATCAGTGCCCTCTTGCTCCTGCTTCTCGACTGCTGGTTGATGTCTGGGGTCGTCTGCTTCGCCCTGGCCGCCTGAGGGGTCGTCTGCTTCGCCCTGGCCGACCAAGGGGTCGTCTGCTTCGCCCTGGCCGCCCGATGGGTCGTCTCCTTCGCCCTGGCCGCCCGATGGGTCGTCTGCTTCGCCCTTGCCGCCCGATGGGCCGTCTGCTTCGCCCTGGCCGTCCGATTGGCCGTCTGCTTCGCCCTGTCCCCCCGATGGACCGTCTGCTTCGCCCTGGCCGCCCGATGGACCGTCTGCTTCACCCTGGCCGCCCGACGGACCGTCTGCTTCGCCCTGGCCGCCGGCTAAATCATCACCCCCTGTTTCTGTTCCCTTCCATGGACCTGGCCCCCCATCCCTCCCCCTGATCCTCCAACGTTCCACCGCCCTCCTGGACTCTTTTTTTGTTTGTTTTTTGTGGGCCTTGGAGCGTCTGGTAGCCGCTCCGTAGAGGGGGGGTTATGTCATGTTGTCATGTGTTTGTGTTATTCTGGTCTGTTGTGAGCACATGACTGTCTTGTTATTTCTTGTGCCATGTGCTCTCCTGTCTATTGTCTAACCCCGCCCATCTTGTTATCAGATTATTGGTTAATCTGTCCCACCTGTCCTGCTCGTTTACCTCCTTTGTTTGTTCCCCTATTTAGCCCCCCTGTGTTTGTAGTCCTGTGCTGGTTCGTTGTCAATGTTTCCTCTTGATTCCTGTTTTTTGCCTGAAGCCTTTCTTGTTTTCCCCCCCGGGGTTGTTTTAGTTGTAGTTTGTCTTTATTTTGTATTATTTTAAAAACATCACCTCAACCTGCTTTTGTATCTTCGTCTCCGTTCACCCGTTCCGTGACATTTATCTGCATTTTTAAAATGCAATATGTCAAAATAAAAGTTCTTTTGGCATTAAGATAAAAACAGTATTTGGTAAAACATATTTAACATGTAAGTGTAATATGTATACAGAGCCCCTAAATGAGCGCAGTGATGTGAGAGAGAAAAAAGGGAGGAAAAAATATATTTCAATGCTTTTAAATCTCAAAAGTTTTGCATTCCCACAAGAAACATTGAAATCATTTTATTATTAAATTCATAGAAACAGTGAGGGTAAATCAAGGTTATCCCATTCAGATTGTCAACATATTTTGCCAGACAAATCAGCAAAAGGAATTATTTAAATCCTTTTTTGGTCCAGACTTCTCTTTAAACTGTAGAGTCCTATCCCATTTGCTCACTAGATGGTAGCATTGTTGTGCTGTTAGTTCCTTAATTATGTAGTGCAGAGCATCCCTTTACTTGTTGACATCTCTTTATTATTGTATACAAATGTTAAACCAATATCCAATCAGTTGCTATACTTAAGGTAAAGACATGTCTGATAAAGACAATCTTAAGAGTCAACCCTGTCAGCTTTATAAAGGAGACATGATATTTGCACATATCACTTTCGAATCAACAAGGACCTTTTCAGTGTTACTTGATAATGTAAAAATGCTTTTCAAACAAATCCAGATCGTTAAAGCTGATTTGTTTCAAAATGCCACCAAGCTCTTCTTTGAAAGACATTTTACATATCACTAAATCTGCCAAGAATCAGAATTGGTCTTGATCTAATCATTGGCGAGCTGGACCATTCACACAAGAGGAAGAACAGTTCCTCTCATTACTGGTGCATACATGTTTTAGTTTATAATGATTTTAGTACAAACAATGTAAAATTCACCAGTTAGGAAGCATAAACCTTTTAATAGGACGGAAACAGAAACACCAGCCCTTTTAAAAGCGATAAAACATTTAGAGTTCAAACATCAAAAATGCTTAAAGTTCTAAATAATAACAACAATATTTAGATTATAATAATATTATAACATTTAATATTAAGGTATATACAGCTAATATTGAGATAATAGATAATGTATTATTATTAATTGACATTAAAAGATTCTCAAAATACTTTGATGGTGTTGTAATGCCCTTTTATGAGAGGGCTCCAATTGAAACTTTTTTTTTTTAAATGTTCAAAACCGTAACAATTAAGTTTCCAGCGCAGTTGCAATCATAATCCTTCAATATGTTTTAACCTTTCTTTTTACAAAATAAGCATATGTAAACTGAAGTTGGATGACAGTAAGGCTCAGAACTCTACATATCAGTGTCTTCCTCTGTTAAGATCAGTAGTGCTATCAGAGCAGTTCAGCGCACTCTCCGTGCTAGTAAACCCTGGAGAGAAAAGCTTAAGACACAGCCCTCGATAAGAGACTGTTGACTCCATAAAATGTCACCCCAGTCATATCTCAGTGCTCAGATGAAGGGTCTTTAGAGGAAGGTTAAAAATAGTAACCCCGCCATACAATAAGAAGGTAAGCAGAAATAGAGAGGGAGAAAGGGAATAAATTACTAAGAAGGATAGAAAGATACATTAAACATCAGGAAGTGACCCTGAACTCCATGCGAACCTTCTGTCTGAATCTACTGCTCAAGATACTTGCAGAGAATTATCAGTATCATGTATTGCAGTCTATATTTGACAGAGAGACATGTTGTTCCTCTCATGCACATGACAACTGCAATGACACCTATTTTTTACATTTTCCGAAAGAAAATATAACAGGCAAAAATACTTCTGCAATGCTATGGTGTTCAGGGTGGTCTCTTTTAAAGGGATAGTTCCCCCAGTTTTTTTTTTTTAATTCTGTTATCATTTACTCACCCTCATGTTGTTCCAAACCTGTATAAGTTTCTTTATTCTGTTAAACACAAAAATAAGATATTTTGACAGTTGGCGGTAGCCATTGACTTCCATAGTATTTTCTTCTTCTACTATGGCTATCGTTAACTGTTGGATTACCAAAATTCTTTAAAATATCTTTATGTGTTCAACAAAAGAAAAAAAAAAACCTCATGAAGGTTTAGAACAACTTGAGGGTCAGTAAGTGATGACAACATTTTCATTTTTGGGTGAACTGTCCTGTTCGGTTCTGAAAGGTTCTTTGCAAACCCCAAAATGGTTCTTCTATGGCATTGCTGGAAAAAACACACCATTTGCAACCTTTATATTTAAAAGTTTAGACAAACAGTGAGTTTGATCTCTTAAAGTAATAGCACACTTCGTCTCATCAAGCTGCATGATTTGAGGTAGGCTATCATTTAAATGTTCCTAGCACAAACAGTGCAAGCAAGACGTTAGACACAAAAACCGAAGAGTTATGTTTGCCTCAGCAAACACCACTAATTAAATGTTCCTCTATATCTTTAAATTAACTTAATTTGTGCAAAGTAATACCTCAGTGTCACTAGCTCAAATGGCCCAGTGTGCTGTGAACAGTCAGTACAGCTGCCATGCGTCAGTTTGCTGAAGCGATAAACATCGTCCTCGCTGATGAAAGCTTGTCAACCCAGAGAGCGCCATTACGGCTGATGACTGACAAGTGCAGAATCTCGTAGGATGCCATTTGGGATTTGCTTTTCCAGATGTTTCCCAACATCTCCTTTCTCATTTTCAGCAGGATTGCGGGCAAATAGCGTACAAACTGAGCGGGGCACTGCATTGTGGTCTCGTACTGTAGTGCCAATCTCGACTGACGCATCTCTTTTGAAGTATTCATCAATTTTGACAACCATCTGCACAGATTACTGGTTCCTTTCCACACTTGCACAATTAGAAGTTTGCTGTTGTCTTCTGTTGCTTAGACTGGATCAACCCATCATAGATTGTGCAGAATAACTCCCAGATTTTTTTATAAAGGCAGTAGGCTACCATATGGATTAAAGTGAATGCATATGTGTGGCATATGGGCAAACTAATTAAAGAATAAAGATAAGTTACTTTAGAAAGTTGAATAATTTAAAAGACGCTTCTTAATCTATTAAAGTTTGTGTGTTCGTATTAACCCAGAGGAAATTTTTATTGCTCAGATGTTTTTAAGCATAAACTTTATCTCAGATGTTCTCCTACAATTCCTTTGGAGAAAAAAAAGGAGACTGAGAAGCAAGATATTTAAGCAATATATCATTATAGCTCTTTATTTGACCTAATTTCTGTTTAGGAGAAACAACTGAGATATCAAAGAAAGAATACAGAGGAATTTTTTTTTCTGAGGTTGTTCTTTCAAAGCTCAGGAGAATTATTTGTCACAGCTGGTTGCAGGCAAATAGACAAATAATAGTTCCAACACAAAGTTTTAATAATAATAATTCAAACTAGAATGTATACATTTCCTGAAGAAATTGTGAGTGCCGCTTGCAGTGGCAAAACTCGGCACTCGGTTGCTAGGGTGTGGTTACACAGTTACCATGGTGATATTTACACAAAACAATATTTACGAAACAAACAAGCCCACCCCCATGTCTATACGATGTTCTGCTGCTGAGATATAGGTTATTCATGTGTTTGTACGGTTGCTAGGGTACTCTTTACTAGGGCTTGCTTATACAGTTTATGGGTTGATATTTAAAGACTGTTTGCCAGTCTGAGTCCAAAAAGGCCAACTCTATGTTTCTACAATGTTCTGGTGCTGAGATTTTGCTTGTTTATGTTGTTTAATGCAGTGGTTCTCAACTCCAGTCCTCCGGACCCACTGCTCTGCACATTTTGTATGTCTCTCTTATCTGACACACTCAGTTCAGATCAAGGAGTCTCTCCTAAAGAGCTGGTGATCCGAATCAGGTGTGTTAAATAAGGAGACATAAAAAATGTGCAGAGCAGTGGGTCCCGAGAACTGGAGTTGAGAACCACTGGCTTAATGGTTGCTAGGGTCATGTAACTGGTTGCTATGGTGCGGCTATGAAGTTGTTATGTCACTACTGTTAAATTTTCGTCGTCAGTTAGGAACCTGGGTGTGCTGTTTGATACCAATCTTTCATTTGAAAGTCACGTGTCTAGTATCTGTAAAACCGCATTTTTCCATCTTAAAAATATATCTAAATTACGTCATATGCTCTTATTGACAAATGCGGAACAACTAGTTCATGCGTTCATGACCTCAAGGCTAGATTATTGTAATGCTCTACTGCACTTCCCTTAAATCCTGATGTACTCGTTACATCATAAAAAGAATGGCATCTACGCTAATTTTAGTGTCTTTGTTTATCCCGAGGTTTTCCCGCAGCCCTTATCAAGGCCATTTCCAGATCTGACGAAGAATCTTCGCCTGGACCCGATGACAATGCAGTGCTGAAGCGCCAACTAGCCTCTCCCTATGGAGGATCCCTATACCACTCTACAGATAAAGCGTTGTGGAATTTTCGGTTCGTATACCTGCCCGAAGTGATAAAATAAAATAAAATTCTGCATCAAAATTTATAGGCAAGACAAGTAGTTTGTTTAGGCATGGTTTTTAGGCAATTACAAACCTGCGCACATATATTCACATAACTAAAGAATCAATTCTTAATGCGCATGTGAACGCCATCAGCGTCAATCACAGGTTCGCATTTAAAGTCTGTTTAGAGAGAACGGTGTCGTCTTAGCGGCCCCTAATTTAATAACAAATGATAATTTCGACGGAAGTGAATCAATCAAAACTAACTTTAGCACGAAAAAACATTATTCAAGAACCACTATAAAACCAAACCAATCTCTATTACCTTAACCCTTTAGGCGCCAGAGGTTTTTTCCTAAAATGTCCAATTTTGACATCTTAATTTCAAAAGTCTATATATTAAAAGTGATAAAAGATAGAGACTTTCTGTAAATTAGAGAAATATTAAGGATGACTCAAAGTTTATGTAGGGATTACATTTTCCCATCTAATTTGCATATTATGACGTCATATGGTGGCGGCAATCTTGGATTATAGAATTTTCATGAAAAGTCACGTTTAAATGATAAAATGCAGCACTTCTTTCCCCCCAAAATGTCCATCACCTTCTGTATGCTATATTGCACAATACTGAATGCTCAGGTATATATTAAGTATTAAACAAACTGTAAATCATTACTAATAAATGGTAGAAACAAACCGAATGCATGTAGTGGTTGGACTTTTGCTGTAGAGATACATTTACTAAATACAGTAGGCACTCTGATTCCATGTATGGGGCACATATATATTATTCATATGACATACAAACACAAGTAGACAAGACCTGTTTAGTTCAAACTCTCACTCGCCACAGCAAGGCACAGATCATGAGTGAGATGATACGAGCAGCGCGGCCAGATCTGCCTCGCGCGCGCGCCGAGTATGCACAGCTCGGACTACTTTCATTGTCATTGCGACTCCTCACCCTGCTTCCACGTTGCCTCCTAACTGTCCTATGAATACTTCGACCTCGTCTAACATACCCAGTGGTATTAGACAAAGTCTCCACCACAATACTGTCGCCGCGATTGTGATGGCGAGAGGCTCTGATAACATGGCTCACTCGCACACTAGCTCCGCTTTTGATCGCACTGATTCAATGCGCTCTAACTCGAACATTTTGTATAGAAACATTACGTTTTTTTGAGTCGGGGGTGAAGAATGACATGTCTGCCATCCAGTGGAGGGGATGTCGAACGAAATTTGACACCCAATTTGAAAAAAATCGGCCGTTTTATTCCAATGCCCGATCTTGTCGAGTAAACTCGACCGTGGCGCCTAGAGGGTTAAATTATATGTTTATCTCTGTAAAAAGCTGCTTTGAAAAAATCTACATTGTTAAAAGCGCTATAATGAGGATGACTAACTTGACTACTTATTGACTACTTGATAGGCCGAGTCAAAAGAGCCCAGCTCAAAGTCTCTTTGACCTTCTGATCCAAAGATATGTTCTTACAAATTCTGTGCCAATGTTATACACAGAACTTTTTTCGCCCGATTTATCGCCCGCCGGACTAATTTCGTACACCCAATCGCTTATAAAAGACAAAGCACACCTGTCCTCAATAAACCGGTCAATTTGACACCTCATTCAAGGGTCTAAGACAAACGGTGCGGGAGGAGTAGCGTGCCGAAGTTTAAGTATGAGCAATAACAATAGTGATGCCTTGCCTTTGGCAAGCACCACTAATAACGTCTCGGTTACATATGGTAACCCTCGTTCCCTGAGGGAGGGAACGGAGACGTAGGTCATGACTGACCAGTAGGAATCTCGCAAGAGAGGCCAATCTACTTCAAGTAAAACTAAAACAAGCCAATACACATTGGCGTGCAATCATTTGCATCAGCTGCGCAGCCTCGTTAGCACGGGTATATAACGAGCAGCTGCTGGATTGCACTTCAATTTTTGCTGAGGAGCCAACCTGACAAGCTGGCGCCCCGGTTGGTGGCAGCAGATGTGGCGACGGGACCTACGTCTCCGTTACCTCCCTCAGGGAACGAGGGTTACCATATGTAACCGAGACGTTCCCTATCGGTCAGTCACTACAACGTAGGTCATGACTGACCAGTAGGAATCCCTACCAAAGCGCCACAGCCGCTGAACCCCATCCAGCGCCTCGTGCAAGACTCTACCCCTTCTTGCCTGGAAGGACGATAGGGCTTAACACAGAGTGTACCCGTCACTGTTGTTCCGTGATAACCCATACAGTGATACGTTGGCTAACACTGGGAAAGCGTACCCTTTCTGTTTAGGAAGGAGAACGCTGCTGGAACTAGGGATCTGACCACAGGCTGAAGGTTTGGTGGCACGCGGTGTGATTGCCACCCGGTGAGTGCCGTGATGCCACGCCCATCTCGGGACTCGGGACAGTGCTGAAGCGGTCTCATATGAAGCAGGCCTAGCGGGGTTAACACTGCTGCTGCTGCCATATGCCTCAGGAGCCTCTGAAAGAATTTCAGTGGAACCGCAGTTGAACGTGTTCAAGCAGCTCCATACCGAGAAAAGAGATCCTCTGCACGGGGGAGAGTTTGCTCTTTTCCTAGTTGACCTGAAGACCCAACTGGCTGAGGTGCCTGAGCATGAGGTCCCTGTGTTCGCATAGCTGATTTTGAGAGTGTGCTAGTATGAGACAGTCGTCGAGATAGTTGAGGATGCAACTGCCCTGTTCTCTCATGGGAACAAGGGCCCCCTCTGTGACTTTCGTGAAGACACGGGGGCACAAAGACAGCCCGAAGGGTAGGACCTTATACTGATATGCTCGATACGCAAAGTGCAGGAATGGCCTGTATCGAGGAAGAATCGAGACATGAAAGTCCTTCAGGTCGATCGGTGCAAACCATTCTCGGGGACTGATGTATTCGAAAATGCGTCTCTGCGTGAGCATTTTGAACGGTTGCTTGTGGAGGCTCCGATTCAAAAGCGGAGATTCGGTCGTAACCCACCACCTTTCTTGGGTACAATGAAGTAGGGACTGTAATGCCCTGACCTCATATCGGCTGGAGGGACCGGCTCTATCGCGTCCTTCGCTTGTAGGACTGCAATCTCCGCATGCAAGACATGGGCATCGGCTGCTCTCACTGTAGTGGAGTGGATGGCCTGAAACTTCGGGGGACGCCGGGCTAATTGAATCGCATAGCCGAGCCTGATGGTCCGAATGAGCCAGCGAGAGAGGAGTGCTAACCAGGCTCGCAGAGACCGTACAAGCGGGACCAAAGGGACCGTAGGCGTACCCGGAGTGGGGCAGCGAGGTGGAACACAGGGACACGGCCCGGGCGGCTCTCTCTGGGAGGCGGCCCATAGCGGCGTCTGAGTGTGCTGTGCAACACTTACCTGGTTCCACGGGGCAGGAGGGGCAGGAGGCGGCTCGGTGGCGTTCCGGAACAACACACTGCTGCCCGCTGGCGACAGAGGAGGCAGATTAGAGTGGTAAGGATTTTGTCCCCCCACTGCTCTCCGGGTCCTCTTCGGACCAAGAGATGGTAGAAACTGCTCTTTTATAGAGAATTTGGGTACTGCTGGTTTTTAGGCCAGCGGCGGAACACAAAGAAAATGAAACATAGGATTCTCCGCCTGGCCCTCTCCCGGGGGATGGAGCGATGCGGTCATCGTCTCCTGGAGAGCAGTCCCTTCCATCACTGGGTCACCAGTCCTAGGGCCGCTTGCTCTTGGCTTTGCTGCTCTTCTTGGCGGGGGCCTGGAGATACAGTGACAACTGATATTTATATGCTTTACTGTTATAAAGCATGTAAGTATAACAGTATAACAATATAACTTATAACAGTAGTCCGATATACTGATAAAGATCACATTGATTATCATTGCAAGCTATCAGAACATCATATCAGAATTTAATATTGCTTTGTTGTCATATAAATATGAGTAACTGCAGCAAATTACAATTTTTCCTCAGTTTGGGTCTCTAAATAAAATTGAGATGTTTTTTCAGTTCCTATGTCATACTGACCCATAAATTCCTGATACAGATATGATACTCAAAACACAAATGCAAACTTTTTAATTTTTAGTATTTCATCTAAAGGTTTAATAAACTGTTAAAAAAAAAAATTCTGACTATTAATTCATATGTCAGGCTTTACAGGGTTAAAATGCATTTGTACAAATAAAATAGCCCCAAATTCGGCAATTGTTGACACAAAAATTGAGCTACAAAAATAAATGTGGTAGCACATCTCAGATCATTCCTGTAAAAAACTGAGGAGTTCATATGGAAATCTTGACAGCATTAAAACTTTTAATTGCAAACTTTAGCATCTTGGCAAATTTGAGCACAGTATGAGATGCTTTTGAGATTTATTTCGAAACTTTAGAGGAAACACATGTGAGATTGGGTATTTTTTCTCAAGTGAAAAAGTTCATGACACTTAATCAAAAGTCTAATTTTGATCACAATTTTATCTCAATGCTAGAGGAAGCTATTGAGATTCTGAAAATAATCTTATTTTATTTTTCTCCATTTGTTAACCTGAAATAGCAAGCATTGTATGGTGCAAATGTGATATTTCAGAATAAATGCACAAAAATAGTCTTGCAGTGCTGTTCAGAGATCCAGCTCACTTCTTCCTTTGTTGTGCCTGTCAATTAAAACATCAAGTAGCATGCGCACATGCTGCGCGATGATAATCGTCCACAAATAATGAGGACAGGCAATGAAACTACCATACACAAATGGCTGCAAGTATCTAATCAATTTCTCACAGGGATGAGAATTGGTTTTTTTTCTTCTTCTCTCCATATTTTCTTTTTCTTTCCCCTCCTCCAGTAAATACAAATTGCTTATGCATCAGAATAGTAATTATCTCAGCTGCCAAGGTACATTGAATCTCAGAAACACGTGCATTTCCGTGCAGTCTCCAGATCACAGGGATAGGCTAAAGTAGCAGGGCTATTACAGCAGAATACAGGCACGGTGTCATTCTAATTATTCCCTATCTGCAGATATGCAAGCACTATAATCTGTTTGGGTGAAATAGCCATTTCTGATCAGCGGTGCTGCGTCGAGCTGTTTAGGAATTCACAGCATTTTTGATCTAATCACAACATCAAAATATTCATGACACACAATGATATCTCTCCAAGGCAGGCTGACAGCCATTAACGGGGAAACATGGGTAATTTATTAACACTTATCTAGACCTGAAAAGGCCTTTCACTCTGCTCACCACAGAGAGAAGAGTAAAATAGTTTTATGTGATACCAAATGATTTATAATGGTCAGTAGTTATTTGCAAAAGGGATTTAATTAAAACGTGCCTTCCCAATTTTGTCCCGAGATCTCCTGGAGGAAGTTCGCTAGATAGGGAAAAACAGCCGTAGGGTTTTGTTTGAACCACCTTTGTTATATTGTGCGTATTGTAAATAACAGTCCCCTCTTTGGTTAAATTGTATGGAATCAAGCATGCGATTAGCCCCCAAACATTCGTGCTTCACTACAATAGCCGTACTTACTTCGCTAACTGCTACTGCTAACTTTTTACTCCCAGAGGCTAGGCTAACATGGCAAACATCTCTTTGTCTTCTCACAACCGTTCAATTAACCCAATCACCCACCATCAGAGCCAGCTGCAAGCTCTGATCACAGTCTTGATAAACACAAAAAAATCAATACGAGCGTTGTAAAGGTTAAATGATGTTATGTTGTCTATTGTAACACCGCTGTGTGCTAGAGCAGTGAGCCACTGACTGGCTCTAACCTTGCCAGACTTTCAATGTGCAAAACACTTTCAACTTTGTATTTTGTACTTTGTATTTACATTCGACCCACCAGTAATTCATTCAAACCTTAGTTTATTTCAAGTTTTTAATCCAAGAGCACACATTACGCTTGCTAATTAGTCTGAATTAGCTGATTCTCTCACACACATCTTTCCTCTGAGAAAGGTTGTTCAGTCGATCCTACAAAAACACGACTTTGGTGTTGAAGTGAACATTTTCCGACTCAAATCCTGTAAAGGGCCCAGCAATCTTTTCTTACAGGCATACAGTCAGTTTCAAAAACAATTAAGCCAATGACATCACTGTAATTACAGTAACTAATTACCCTCTCTAAATGAACAGCTTAGCGCACAGAAAGCACACACACACACAACACAAAGTGGTTGCAGGAATAGAGCGTCCACTAAACTTATTTTCTGCTCACCTCTCAAGACCACACAAACGAAGCTCTTGTTTTTGGCTCACCTATGCGTCATTCTGAAGGTACATCATAAATATTTGCACTCAGTTCTTATCAGTGAATTTGCATTAGTCTCTTATCAGTCCTCTTGCCGGGCTTAACTTGATAAGGAGGAAACGCATCGCACGCCTGCTATTAATGAACCTTTGCTTAGTCTGATATCATTCTTTAGCCAAGACTTCATCAGCATCAAGGAGTTTGCATGTTTAGGATTTATCCCTTTTTTTTGGGCTGGCTAAAGCATAACTTTTACTATTGGTCATATACTGTATGAACAAAGCCCTAATGCTAATGTTTAAAGTATTAAACTTTGGTGTTTAACCTGTCTTCAATGTTTGTGTTACATATATGAATGATACCTTAAATCACAAGACTTGTTGAGGTGTGTTAATACTTTAGACCTAAGTTGTGGTCACATTAATAGAATTTTCACCGGCTAAATTCAGGCATTTCAATAGAAATCCACACGATTGGGAATTTTGCATGAGGACAATTTCGCAACAGGTTCAAATTGATCATGGAGTTTGCTGCATTGACCAACAGAAAGCTCATTGGTTTGAAAGTGACTTCTGTGTAAGCTGTGCTTAATACACCTTATTTTCAATATAAGAGCAGGCGTGGACATTAACTTAATGTGTGAGGCATCTGGTGTCATTCGCTTCCAGTTATTTTAGCTGTACAAAATCTTAATGTTATGCTGCTTAATTTTGTAAACTTTTGTAAAAATACATTCATCATTATGCAAATTGCAAACACATGAGGTGTCACATGTATGTCCTGTGTTTTCCCTGTTCTTTGTGTATTTGGTTCAGTCCTGTTTCCAGTTTCCCGCTCCTCATTAGTGTTTAGTTAATTCACCTGTCAACCTGTCATTATCAGTTAATTTGCCCCAGCTGTGTCTTGCTTCACTTGTCTGTTCCCTCTCTATTTAAGCCCTGTGCTTCAGTCTGTTCCTTGTCGGTCATTGTTGCTTTATGCGTGATTGTTCCTGTACCTTTTCTCTCTGTTCATCTTCATGCGAATTTAGTTTGTTAATAAATACTGCTGCAACTGCGATCCTGCTTCCCGTGTTTACCTCAACCAGCCCGTGACATGAGGAGAGTCTCTGCATGAAATTCCAACGACTGGCAGAACAACGTGCTATGTTACAAACTGTTTTTTGTTATCATATTATTTTATTATCATAATCATGCACTCTGTTTTGTCATAATCACTCTGTTTTTGAGAGTCACCCACTATTCACCCCATCTTCCATCAAGAGTCATTTTTCCTTTCGGCCCGCTCAGTCGGTCCCTGCCAGTTCAATGATTCAGGGCGTCGAGCTGGCAGTGTGGCAGGTACTGCTACATGTCTCTCTATGGGTACTGAATAACCAAAAAAGGTTACAGGATTCAGTTTGCCTCCCGTCCACCTCAGTTCAATTGCGTAGTAGCTACGGGGGTTTTCAGGAATCAGAAAAAGTCTTTCTTGGTGAAAGGGGCCATAGAAAATGTACCCCTCCCAGAGAGAGAATCAGGGTTCTATAGCCAGTACTTTAATATACCCAAAAAACTCTACTCGTTGGATATACAGGTTCAAGATAAGCCAGTTCTGGCTCAGAAGCTGGGGGTTTCATCCTCTGAATCATCCCTCCAGGGTCGTAAGGGTCACGCACCAGGGGCTAAATGCTCTACGACTTTGGAAGGAGCTCTGGTTTCTCAACAAGGGCCAGGCTCTCAGAGCGTTTTGCTGTTAAAAGAGTTTAGTGACAGACGCCTTCCTCACGGCCTGGGGTGCGGTTGTCAATGGCAGCCCAGCCAGCCAGTGGCCTTTGGAGTGACCCTCATCTCTACTGACACATTGACTGGAAATGAGGGCAGTATTTATAGCATTGAAACACTATCATGTTTTAGTACGCAAATTCTGCTCTGGGAGAGGAAAAGTTCTTGTCTCTGAAGCCAGTTTACATTCTGGTGCGTGCAAACTTAGGGGCAGATATCCGGTTTAGGCAAGGGCTAAGCCCCAGTGAATGACAACTTCATCCTTAAGTGGTGGAGTCTATATGGCAGAGGTACGGCCTAGAGGAAGTTGACTTGTTTGCTTTGAAGGAGACGACCCACTGTCCCCTCTGTTTTACCCTCACACCTCCAGCTTCTCTGGGGCTGGATGCCATGGTCCAGACATGGCCGAGGCTGCATCTGTAAGCCTTTCCTCAGATAGCTTTGCTCCACCTTCTGGCCGCTCCGATTATGGTTCTTGGACCTGGTATTTCTCCTAGACAGCATTTCATGGGAAATCCCACCCCACCCCAAGCCGTAGATCTGGAGACTTTGGGTCTGGCCCCCGAGCTACCAAATCCTAGATTCTGGTCTCTCAACTGAGGTTATTGAGACAATTTTGAGTTCTAGAGTCCCTTCCACCAGGAAGCTGGATGCTTTAAATAGGTGACTCTTTGTATCATGGTGTGAGCAGAACCACCTGAACCTAGTCAGCTGCCCTGTTGGTTCAGTGCTGAAGTTCCTTCAAGAACGGCTTTCAACAGGCCAGGTTTGGCCGCCATCTCTGCTAGCCACATACCTTTACCATACCATTCGAGCCTTTGGAGTTAGTCTCTAAAAAAATGCTGACTCTTAAAGTGAACTCTCTATTACTAGCATTGACTTCCCTCAAGAGAGTAGGGGACTTGCAGGCCCAGTCAGTAGCCTCTTCCTGCTTAGACTTTGCTCCAGGTGATGTCAGAGCTATACTGTGGCGCATAGCTACAATACATACAACTATAGTACAGAACTATAATTCTTCTATTAATGGTCAGCCAGTGGTCCTGTAGGCTTTTTTCCCTTCATCTGATGAGACGCAAGAGAAAGAAGGCCTGCAGCTGTTATGTTCGGTCCATGCTCGGGGGATTTATGTTCTCCGCTCAGGCAAGTGACGTAAATCCTCTCAGCTGTTTTGGTGGCTGCAATAGAGGAAACACGGTCACCAAGCAGCGCATCTCGTATTGGATCACTGACACAATCATCCTCTCCTATAAGGTGTGTGGTATGGCTTCGCCAAAGGGGTTAGGGCCCACTCCACTAGGAGCGTTGCGTCTTCCAAAGCTCTGGCTAGGGGTGCATCCTTATAAGATGGCAGGATGGTCCTCTCTGCACACATTCATCAGGTTTTATAGTCTGGACATGGATTCAACCCCAGGGTGTCAAGTCCTTCAGAGTTCATCTGGACTCAGCCTGAGCTCAACAACTTTCTGTGCAGATACACAGCCTTGTTGGGCAAGCACTATCCCGTGGCTTTGTTATGTCACTACGTTATCACGTGTAGCCAATCAGGAACTAGTCTCGCTTATCCAGACCTTCAGACTGACGGCAGAAGGTCTGGACTCTATTGCAGCTTTTCTTGGCCAAGGACCACCTAAGAGGACGTTTGATCCAATCACAGTTCGTTTTGTTCCGCGTCATGTTTAGGGGCGTGACAATATAATATTGATGTCCCTACAATAACAGACCGGCGTGCATCTAATAAATTATTAATTCAAGAAGGTTGAGCAAGTTTACTGCAATAATTGATTAACTAATTAATTCAACCAATCAGATCACAACTTCGAAAGTGTTTCCAGAAAAGTGTGCCATATGCATCAGACGTGTAGCCAACGTCGGTGTGACGTCTGAGGCTGAGAATAATCAGGAACGGGCGTGTGTAGACGTGCTTCAGACATGGGCTCCCGCATAGTGTAAACGACCTTGACGCAGCATCTCAGAGGCTATGTAACCGGGTTACATACACAACCTGAGACTTTTACTTCCGTGTTGAAGGTCTGCATCCACCTTCAACACGGAAGTAAAAGTCTCAGGTTGTGTATGTAACCCTATTGACAATTAACAATGGGCTTTTTTGCCTGCAAAATTTTGGTAATGTGACCACAACTTTATTTATGATAAAATGGGCAAAAGTCCCATTGACTTAATTAAGTAACTTACTTAATTTTTCCATTGTAAACCCAAATAAATTTTACTAAAAAAATGTGTCATGGAAACCAGGCATATTATTTTATTAATTTTATTTATTATATGAAGAACTGTTACCACACAAAAGCTGTTTATTTTCGGGAACTGGGGCATCTCAATTCACTTACATATAAAAAAAGATCTCCCTGTTGAACATTTCAAAATGGTATTGCTGTTGATGTAAATAACCTAGCAAAATCCTTGCAAGTTGCAACCAGAGCAACATTCCAAAACATTCTCACGCTGCATCCGAAATTGCACGCTGTCTGAGTAGGTAGGTACTATATTTGAATTTACTTTGCAATTGTTAAAAAAGTATGCTCTATATAGTATGACTATTGGTAGAATGAATGAAGTTCGGAAGTAACACATCCATGTTGTTACTGTCAAGTGACCTACAGGCGTCCATTGCTTCACTTCACTTCCATTCATAAATTTTCTCCCATATCCTCATGGGATAGTAAAGTGTTTTTAGAATGTGCACTTCAGAATTTCAGCAGAATTCCGGTATAGGTCATATCTGGGGACTTTTCACGTACTGTTTTAGGACACACGACTCTTTTGGCATACTGTTTTTCACATACTATATAATAGGATATTATTCGATTTCGGATGCAGCATCAGAATACACAATATCTCAGCAATATGCTACAAACTACCCCTTTATCAGACACATAACACAGCTCTACCCCAAACTACCCCAAAACACCAGCATCATGGGAGTTTTGCACAGGCAAGAACCACTATTCTTTTTTTTTCTTTTTTTTTACAGTAAATGCACTTGAACAACAGACATTTACTGTATGGAAGAATATATTCATGAGGATTGCTAAAGTAACAAAGTGGAATAACTGTGAAGGTTTCATTAAAGAACTTACTGTCTTCCATACAACCTTGTGTGTTGTTTAAGTTGTAAAGTTCAATAAATTGTCCTTTTGTGGTGGGAACACTGTTCTACAGTAAGTTCTGTTTTTATTACTGTTTTACTTTCATGTTAACATAATATTCAAGCCTTACATATCAGCAATTGAAACAGTTTGTGTTAACATTTATTCTGACTTCCAGAGTAAGTGCATTACTGTAAATTGTTTTATTAAACATTATGTCACAGATGCTGTCCATGAGCTGCAGAGAGATTGGGTTGGGTTGTGGGCCACTGCTGATGAAGTGTTCGGAATGTTTTTCTGTGTCTTCTCATCTTTCTCTTTGCTGCTGATTTGAAAGAACGGCCTCTCTTCACCTCACACTGTGAGATTCCCCCATCTGCTTCCCCTCCATTTCATCAGCACACTGATCGACGGCAGCCCTTTCCTCTATCACAGTCACCTCACTGCATGCCAAGGATTTGAAGATTAGCTACTCCCATATTTTCCCTTCAGCGTTTATCTCCTACAAGACACAGTGTTACGTCCCCAGAGTTCTGGGTTCGTTTTATAGTCATTTTGTTCTGGTATTGCTTTTGGTTGTGTTTGTGTTTTTCTACCAGGCAAGATGGCTTCTGTGACCGTTCCGGCAACTGATTGGTGATCCAATGACTGATTGGGACTTGGAACTCCGCCCACCCATCAGTGGCTGCAGCTGGTTGGGCTCTTCAAAAAGCGCAGATTTGGATCAGTTCTCTCTCTCTCTGTTCCTGTTTTTGGTTTGGTTTGTACCCTGCGTGTGCGTGTGCGATTAGTACTAATTATTATTTTTTATTTTTAAATATAGGGAGTTGGGGAGTACATTTTAGAGCTACCCTGGGGTGTATATATACATCACCCGTAGGTATACTTCTCTGTCTAGAAACACCAGCTAGACCTGGGCGGACCACCAGCTGTAAGTTTGGTTAGGGCGCCTTGATCGTGTGCCATATAGGGATTTTGTGTATATATATATATATGTATATATGTGTGTGTGTGTGTGTATGTTTTTTTTGGGATTAATATAGGTTAGGGGTGGTATTTTTTTTTTTTGGGGATTAATATAGGTTAGGGGTGGTATTTTTTTATTTCTTTGTTTTGGTTTGTCCAGCCCTCCCCTTTTCACAGAAAATTGTTATTGTTTATTATTTACAATATTACCGTGGCTAATTAAGTTTTGTTTTTATTACGGTATTTGGTGTGTCCTTTTCTCACACTGCGACTCCATACCTCCTTTGCTGGCATCGGTGGGCCCGAGCAGTGGGTTGTCAGGCTCTCCTCCCTTTGGGGAGCTGGAACGTAACACACAGCCATACTGAAAAAGGGAAAAATCACAATGAGCCACACGGTTTCTAATGCCTTCAGGCATTTTAATTACAAAACCAATGAATAAACTGAGCTGAAGAGTGGTTTATTTTAAAATTAAGGGGACACATTTCATATGTTTGAGCCTTCTTAAAATGCCTTGTCTCGTATTGCTGTCATTGCATTTTTAAAAAATATGTATTTTTTAGATCTAGATAATGAGGCCATTCTTAAAATTGCTTTTATTTTATTGTAGGCCTCTTTCATGATTTTCAGTCTTGCACTATTTTAAATGACCAGATGTTTCCCTTTATTTCTATTGTGATGCATGTCAAACTCCACTCTTAACGTGTTAAAGTTTAGCAATAATTATACCCTGTTCTGAAACCCTCTGATGTACTGACAAATCCAACCAGTGTGTTTGGGTCCAAGACAGGCCCCAACATCCCAGCAACCATATACAGGAAAATGGATGGATGAATGGATGTACACTGTTCTCGAGGGATTGCTTCTTCCATCTTAACTTACTTTTAAAAATGAAATTTAAAATAACTAATACCCAAGTGTAATGCAGACACCAGTCATATTAGCTGATTTATTTTACATGGAACAGGTTGCGTCATGGGTTGCAACACGTTGCAATCACATTATCAGCCTGATACTCACATTATCAGGGTAATCACATTATTAAACATTGCTTGGGTGTGTTATGATGTGCCATCTTTCTTCTTTTTGTAATAATAATAATGTAAAAATTTTGTTGTTTAATGCAATGATCAATTGATGTCTAAAAGGCTACTTTTTGAGGCCGTTTAATAAGTATGATGGTCAGAGTTGAAACTTCAGTAAAAACAAATGGGAAATAAAGACATTCATTGTATGATACATGTGACCGGGGATTTAGGTTTACCACCAGGAACACATCTGGGGGTTCTATCTACTTTAAGTTTATTCCTTTAATGATATAGAAATAAAAACTACTGATTTTCAAATGTGGTTTATCGATTTAATTGATAAGAAACAGTTCCAATTATTTAAATGTTCACAAAATAAACAGAAAAGAGCAGAAAGAAACAAAATTAAATGAATGAGATTCACAGAGCTGATGACAATTAAAACCAGCTAAATATCACAGTCCACTTGTGTATGATAAACACAAGACTCTTAAACATGGCAATGCAGTAATATAACTGTTTAAAATGCAAAGAAAGAAAAGGAAAAATCAAAAATAAGAGTAACGTCCGTTATCAAACTTTTCAATACAATACGGCAGTGGGAATACTGTTCACAGAAAACAAAACAACGTAAGTACATTTTTATTTTACCCACTTATTTATCACTTTAGAGAAATTAGAGAAAATAACCCTCACATAATAATCAGCTTCAACACACCAACACTTTCACTTCACGAAGGGCTGAAATCTCCAACAATATGGTGCACACCATGGATGACTCAAATTGTCGACAATCTCTCGAGAATGCGCGTCTCTCTTGCACTGCCCACTGCACATCTCACCAACAAAATATACTACGGATGCCGTGAGGCAAGAGCGCAAACACGTTGTCGTGGACAACACACAAAGCGCCACCCGCTGATGACTCCAAAGAAATACAGGTAGTCTCTGTTTTTATATTTAAACATGGAAAATAATAATTAAATAAAAGACTTTAACGTAAGGGAGAAAAACAAACTTTAAAGCCATTTACCACCCGGTTACATCCTCCCCTGCTTCAAGTCAGCGTCCTCGATGACTCCCTTAATCACCCATTTCGGCATTCATAACACCCTGCAATGCCTTTTCAAACAATGCAGTGCCAATACTGGCCAATACCTGAGACACCATATCCCTGCTGACGTTCACTGCATGACAAGCGGACCTGGGTGCATGAAAAGGATTAGTGTGAATACCCGCAGTTGCTCGCTTGCTTCTGCGCATAGCTGGAACTGGCAATTCTCTCTGGACTGGGTTATGCACTTCACCAATCTCAAGCTCCTCCGATTGGACACGCTCAACTGGAGTCTCTACATTAAGGACCACATTGTCAGACTCTGCAGGGTCTCCATCCGAACCCGCTGATTCTTGTAACTGGCCACCTCTCAACCCTGAAGTACCCAGTGCCTCTGAGCGCACTGAAGGGTGTGCAGCCCCTCTCACAAAGGGTTGCTCCTCTACTATCACCAAATCTGGCTCAGAAGTCTTGTTCACATCCAACATGACAGGCAGTGCATCGGGCTCAGACTTCTTACTCCTAGGCCTAGGAGTAGGTACGGCACCTGGTCGCAACTCTGACCTGTGTACCCTTTTCGAGAGCCCTCCATCCAACGGCTCAACAGTGTAAGTTGTGCCAACTATTTCCACTACTCGGTGGATGATCGGGCTCCAGGCATCTTGAATCTTATTCCTCCCTGGAGGCCGCTGGCGCAGATACACCAACTCGCCCACACTGACCTGGGGACAAAATGTCTTTTCATTCAGCCGAGCCACTCTCTCTAGAGCTTTTTCCTCAGAGTACTCCTTTGCTTTCTCATGGGCATATCTCAGCCTCTCTCGATGGACAGACAACTAGTCTTGTTTTCCCTCTGAGACCTCCTCACTTCACAACAATGCATCAATGGGAAGATGTGGCTACACCCCAAAAAGTAAATAATATGGGGAAAATCCTGTAGTAGCATGCGGAGTCACATTATAAGCATGGACTATCTCCGGCAAGTACTCGGGCCAACGGCGCTTACGTTCTGGTGGTAATGTACGTAGCAGATTGTGAAGTGTTCGGTTGTACCGTTCACACTGGGCATTTCCCTGCGGCCGATAAGGGGTGGTTCGGGTCTTCTTCACACCATAGAGTCTGCACAGCTCAGCAATTACTTCGCTCTCGAAATTACGACCTTGATCGGAGTGCAACCTCTCAGGGACTCCGTACTTCATAAACCACTCTTTCAACATGGTTTTTGCTGTGGTATCCGCCTTTTGGTCTTTGGTGGGAAACGCCTGTGTAAACTTTGTGAAAACATCAGTAACCACCAAAACATTTTCACGCCCATCAGAAGCAGGCTCTATGAGTGTAAAGTCTACTGCAATCATTTCCAGGGGTCTGGTTGCCAAGAATGCTCTCATAGGGGCACGGACCTTGGGCTGAGGCATCTTGGTAAGGATACAACGCTGGCACTTCTTTACCCATTCCTCCACATCCTCATACATACCGGACCAAAAACACCTCTGCTTCAACAACCCCAAGGTCCGCTCAATGCCCTGGTGCCGCAGTGGATAAGACACATGCCTTTGGTGTGAGAGACCCGGGTTCGAATCCACTGTGAGACACCAATGTGTCCCTGAGCAAGACACTTAACCACTAGTTGCTCCAGAGGCGTGCGACCTCTGACGTATATAGCAATTGTAAGTCGCTTTGGATAAAAGCGTCAGCTAAATGAATAAATGGAAATTGAAATGGTGCCCCATATCGTCGTGCTCGCTCTGCAGTACTGCTTTCTTCAAACAACCCGGCAACAACAGTTGCCAGCAGCATTCCTCAGAAGGGCCATCTACTACTCGATACAGCAACCCATTTCGTTCTCTTAAGAGGCTCCACTGCTTCAGAAGGCACTTCACAGAGCTGGACAGAGACTTTCTTTCCAGATGATCTGGTCTCTTTTTCGTGTTCCAAAACTCTCTAAATTCCCTCAGAACAGGGTCACTTCTCTGAAACTCGACCAGCTGTTCCCTAGTGTAACCAGGAAGCGTATGAGTGTTACCTTGGAGACTAGCGACTGCTTCTCCAGCCTCCAGCACACGTATTTGCCTTAACCTACAGCACTCAAGTCCCTTCTGAGCGAGTTCAGGTTCCAAAGCTGTACCACGGCTGAAAACACTGCAAATCGCTACACACTCATCCCAATCAGCGTCAAGAACGGATTCTGGCTCCCCTGCAAACTCCTGCCTAGACAGAGCATCAGCTGCAGCGTTACTCTTGCATGGCCTGTACTTCACCTCAAAGTTGAAGACAGACAGCTGAGCAACCCATCTCTGTTCGATCGCTCCTAACTTCACAGTTTGCAAGTGACAACGCGGATTGTTATCTGTAATCACCTCAAACCAAGACCCAAGTAAATAGCCACGAAACTTCTCGACTACAGCCCACTTAAGGGCCAGTAGTTCAAGCTTCATGCTACTGTAATTGCGATCGTTTCTCTCTGCGTTACGCAATCTTCTGCTTGCGTATGCAATGACCCGCTTCTTGTAATCCTGTACCTGGTACAGAATGGCCCCTAAGCCATTCTGGCTCGCATCAGTCTCGAGTATGAAAGGGCAAGTGAAATCCGCAAAACCAAGCAAAGGTGCCGTTGTTAACTTCCACTTCAACTGACTGAATGCATGATCACACTCATTAGACCAACCAGACCTAAAGTGACGACCACTCTTTGCACACCTGCCTTCATGCAAACATGCATTTACCAGATCATGTAAGGGTCCAGCTATCTTCGAGAAGCCCTCAATAAACTTCCTATAATAGCTGCAGAACCCTAGAAATGACCTCAGCTCCTTGACCGTTTCTGGGGTCTTCCAATTACTGACTGCAACAACCTTGTCTGGGTCAGGAGAAATCCCTTGTGCCGAAACTTGGTGGCCAAGGAATCGCACAGAGTCTTGGAGAAAATGGCACTTCCCCAACTTGACTTTTAAACCGGTATCTGACAACCGTTTCAGCACCATCTCTAGTCTTTCCAGGTGTTCCTCAAAAGTCTGTGAAAACAGCAAAATGTCATCCAGGTACACAATCAACACCTGAAAGATCAGATCGCTCATAACAGACTGCATGAGCCGCTGAAAGGTAGACGGTCCGTTGCAGACCCCAAACGGCATTCTCCGGTACTCAAATAAGCCAAAAGGTGTGGTGAACGCCGTCTTGGCCCTATCCCGGTCACTCACCGCAATCTGATGATACCCAGAGGCCAAGTCCACCGTTGAAAAGAACTTCGCTCCCCTGAGGGCATCGAAGCTCTCATCAATTCTGGGTAGTGGGAATGCGTCACGCCTCGTCTTGGCATTGAGCTTTCGATAATCTACGCACAACCGTAGCGACCCATCAGTTTTGCGCACAAGTACCACAGGCGAGGCGTAAGCACTCCCACTCTCCTGAATTACACCCTTTTGCAGCAACCTGGTGATGTGCTCTCTGACCTCCTGGTACTGATTTGGTGGAATTCGCCGGTATGGCTGATTCACTGGTACGTCATCAGTCAGATGTATCTCATGCTGAACCTTATCTGTATAACCCAAATCATTGTCCTCCAGGGCAAACACGCTGGAATACTTGCCCAGCACAGCTTTTAACTGAACCTGCTGTTCAAGTGTGCCTCCCATGTCAATGTGATCCAAAACTGACTGGGCCTGAGGCTCAGAACCATGACCTTCACCCATAGGTACCTGTTCTGTGTCTGCGGAAATTCGCTGGAACCTCACTTCACAGGACGAACCCACACTATAACCATCGACGGGAGACAACATACCTAGACGGGCCCTAGGCTGAAGCCAAAGATCTTCCTGAGACAAGTTAAGTACTCTCACTGGACACACGGGTAACTCCGATGAAATCAAGATAGGTACTACAACTAAACCTCCTGGTAAGGCCGTATTTGCTGGTTCTACCAACCAGGCTGAACCATCCTTTTTACTGGTTTACATCCCCTTAATCAGGACAGTAGCTGCCGACCAAGCAGGCACATGAGCAGGAGTCTTACCCACGACCCGTGCAAATGAAACTCGCTCAACTAACTCAACGGATTGTGCCTGCTGGACAACTGCCCTCCAGTCCGAATCCAGCCTACCACCCAGCGTGGTGTCAAACTCAGCATGAAAAATTCTTCGGCACTTACTGATGATGTTCATTCAGATGAGCACGGCCACCGACAACGGACTAGGAGTTTCTTTAACGACCAAGAAACCACATTCCAGCAGGGTCATCCCCATAACTTCCACATCCAGCTCCATGTAGCCCAAATAGGGAATGTCTAAACCGTTGGCTGCCGTGATCTTTAGCCAACCTGAGGTAGACAACACATCACGATCATCCCCAAATAGATGCTCTCGGAAGAACCCCTCAGAAATAGTACTGACCTGACTACCAGTGTCTAACAAGCATGACATTGGCACACCCTTTATGTTCAAGTCTACCATCGGGCACGTTCCAACAGCCCGTTCAAAGAACCTGTCCTGACTAGTTCCCAGAGGTGGTGAACCAGATACTACCCCTTGTGCTGCCTGACAGCCCGCAGCAGAATGACCTTGTTTTTCTTGCCCTTCAGTTGTCCTGCCAGCACTCTTGGATCTCCCGACCCGTCTCACGGTGCAATATCTAGCGATATGCCCAACCCCGTTGCATCTGAAACAGATAGGTTCTCCCTCTTCTGTAAACCTGGGAGGCGGCTTAGATATGGGTACATAATTCTGTGGAACAGACACTGAACGCTGCATAGTCAACTCCTTGACTGCCTTGGTGAGCTCGGAAATAGTCTGCTCTTGCTCACTTATTCGCTTGTCCTGCCGGGAAATCACCTGTAAAATATCATTCAACAGAGTAGAAGTTTGTTTCTCAGACCCGACAGAAGTATCACCCGGTTGACCAAGCAATTCTGAATGGACTGGTCGACTATTTGCTACTCTGGTCGGCCTGCTTTCCTCCATGGACCAAAGAACAGCCTCATTTCGAACCTCAAGCAGGGTCAAGTGGGGCTTATCTCTGATTAGTTTACGCAGCTCTCGCCTTAACACAGCATCTCGCACACCCTCCACAAACTGATCACGCAAAATTCCCTCCTCGTTTGCCAAGTCACCTGGGGATTGCTTTGCTGCAGAGCTTAAAAGGCGCGAGAGTGCATGAGAGTAATTTCGCAGATCTTCCCCATCCAATTGTTTGCGGTTGTAAAACGTTTGCAACAATTGAGTCCCCTTACGCCGTTCCCCTCCCGCAGGAAAGTAAACAAGTCACTGGCCCGCCTGGAATGGTTTCCAACACATAAACGCACCTCTTCCAGTGCAGGCCCTCTCAAAAGAGAGATGATAAAGTCAAGCTGTTCTTCTTGTGTCTGGTCTCTGGCCCGTAGAACCTTTTCCACCTCCTCAATAAACTCCTCTGCAGACCGTCCATCTTTGTTATACTCCCCGCTAAAAGGTTGAACCTGGCGTTCTCGAGGAACATAAATGTAAGAGCGGGTTGAGTTACCTCCCCCAGCAGCCCTATTGGCCAGAGTATCATTTCTCCAATCACTTAACTCTTGTATCTGACCCCTCAATTGCTCTATGACATCATTTCCCACAGCCCCAACGACAGGGACGTGCACCTCCTCCTCAGTTAGTTCTTCAGAGTCAGACATTTTTTACACATGCAGGACAGATAGGATCAACTCAGAATTGACTCAACTCAGTCCTAAATAAATGTTTCTGGCGCAAACTTCAGCCTTCACAGTACTTTTTGGTAGCTCAAATACACCCTCGTGCTGGTGCACAGTCCCTGGATGCGGCCAGAAATCCTGGGAGCTAACACGTTGACAACTGGAACCCCGTCAAGCTGGACTAGTCTTCTCAGCAGCCGTCACGCCTGACACACTGGAAACACGATCAGTCCCACGCTGACCATCTCGTCCGCAACCACGATCCTCCACACTCCCGACCTCCTCAGCCTCTGGAAAATATTCACCACTGCCTTATTGTCTAACCCAACTATACCGCTCGACGTAAAAAACGAATCAGATTGAATAAACAACCCCACTCCTGGTAGCAAAATGTGTGACCGGGGATTTAGGTTTACCACCAGGAACACATCTGGGGGTTCTATCTACTTTAAGTTTATTCCTTTAATGATATAGAAATAAAAACTACTGATTGTCAAATGTGGTTTATCGATTTAATTGATAAGAAACAGTTCCAATTATTTAAATGTTCACAAAATAAACAGAAAAGAGCAGAAAGAAACAAAATTAAATGAATGAGATTCACAGAGCTGATGACAATTAAAACCAGCTAAATATCACAGTCCACTTGTGTATGATAAACACAAGACTCTTAAACACGGCAATGCAATAATACAACTGTTTAAAATGCAAACAAAGAAAAGGAAAAATCAAAAATAAGAGTAACGTCCGTTATCAAACTTTTCAATACAATACGGCAGTGGGAATACTGTTCACAGAAAACAAAACAACGTAAGTACATTTTTATTTTACCCACTTATTTATCACTTTAGAGAAATTAGAGAAAATAACCCTCACATAATAATCAGCTTCAACACACCAACACTTTCACTTCACGAAGGGCTGAAATCTCCAACAATATGGTGCACACCATGGATGACTCAAATTGTCGACAATCTCTCGAGAATGCGCGTCTCTCTTGCACTGCCCACTGCACATCTCACCAACAAAATATACTACGGATGCCGTGAGGCAAGAGCGCAAACACGTTGTCGTGGACAACACACAAAGCGCCCCCCGCTGATGACTCCAAAGAAATACAGGTAGTCTCTGTTTTTATATTTAAACATGGAAAATAATAATTAAATAAAAGACTTTAACGTAAGGGAGAAAAACAAACTTTAAAGCCATTTACCACCCGGTTACATACAGATCATGAAGCAGCACAATGAGGGATGTTCCATAACTCTATAAGAGATCCTCGTATGTAGAGATGATACTCTGAGATCTTTTGTCTCCTCGCAAGCTAACAGCTTGTCTTTATCTTTTGTTATGACACGACAATCTCTGACAGAAGCCTAATTACTGTTTAAGTTAATTACCAGCACTACACTGATGCTCTGCCTTCAGTTCAAGGCTCTCAGCAGCTAATTGACATGTCAGCTTCTGCATATTTGAACCATAATGGTGGCATACCATTATCAAACCTCTAATGATCAGGTGCTGGGCATTATATGAGGAAGAAGGGCATTTCTGTCTAGGCCTCTGAACTCCCCTCACCCCATTGGATGACTCTCTCTGCCCCCATCGCTGCTCTGATGCACGAGATGCTACAGTGGTGACAGCGCTAGGAGAGGATGTTCTCAGAGAGAGGAAGTGAGCATGTGATGGATAGTAATTATGGAGTTTTTCATTTGATAATCCTGTCTACTGTCCCACAGGGAGCTAATTAAACACTGGGAGCATTCGTTAAGCTAGCACCTGTCTCACTGCAAATGATAATGGGCCAAAGTTCATCTAAGCTGAAAATGTTAATGACGGAATGAAGGAAGATATGGGAACAATGTAAGAGCTGTTGTCTTGCTCGACTAAAAGCATCAATACACTTTATCTTTGATGAACGACTTTATAATCTAAGCCCCCTGGGAAAACTGTTTTTTTTTTTAAATGTGCAACTGCTTGATATTGTTTTCAGAATTTTAAGGTGTCCTCTGCTGAATTTTTATCCTACTTAAAAACAACATGAATTTAAAATCGACCATATTTACTTTCTTAAAGGGGCAATCTGTAATTTATTTCCTCATTTAAAAAACACTGTACACATATTTCATTTAATTAATTAATTAATTAATTAATTAATCTAAATCGGGGCAACAGTCCTATACAGTTTAGTTCCAACCCTACTCCAACATACACATCTGTAATTTTTTAAAAAGTCTGAAGAACTTGATTAGGATAAGGTGTGTTTAATTAAGGTTGAAGCCCTCCAGGAACTGAATTTGACACCCCTGACCTAAATAATGGCACTGTTATGTAATAATTCATGAATTAGTTGTGCATGCCCAACATCTTCAATGTTCATAACCTACAGGCCAAATGAACAGAATTATTCAATCTAAGATGGAAATGTCAGTGACAGAATGGAGTAAGTCAGAAAACAATGTAAGAACTGATGTCTTGAATGACTGGAAGCATCAGTGTTTGTTTGTTTTTGTTTTTGTGTGGGTTTTTTGTGGTTTTTTTTTGATGAACGACTTTATACATTTACAAATTTAGCAGATTATTTTATTCAAAGTAGCTTACAAGAGAGGAACATAATAATACATAATGCCAGGTTTATGGACTACTTGACAACTAGTAGAAGTGTGTGTGTGTGTGTGTGTGTGTGTGTGTGTGTGTGTGTGTGTGTGTGTGTGTGTGTGTGTGTGTGTGTGTGTGTGTGTGTGTGTGTGTGTGTGTGTGTGTGTTTGTGTGTGTGTGTGTGTGTGTGTGTGTGGTTAAAGGGTGTTTGGTGGTTAAGTGGTTGTGAAAGAGGTGTATCTTGAGCTGTTTCCTTAAAGATGTGATTTCTGGATGTGATTAAGGTTTTGGAGAGTGACTTTTTGTCTAATTGTGAAGAAAATACAAGGCATCGCTCATTCAGTGACCTTAACTGACGGAAGGGAGTGTACACATGTAGGAGTGAACTGAGGTAGGGAGGTGCTGTTCCAGTGGCAGTCCTGAAAGAAAGCAAGCGTTAAAACCTTAATATTGATTCTAGACCAACTGAGAGCCAGTGGAGTGAGATCAGGTAGTCTTTATAAGCCCGCATGGGAAACCAGTTTTATTTTTAAATTATAAAATTTGAAGGTATCCTTTGTGTCATGATCCTGGTCATTTCTCTCACATCACGCTGTTTTTTTCATTATCTCACACACCCCCTCGTTATCCTCATCAGCTGTTACTCGTTCACTAGTTGGGGCCCTTGCCTCCCTTCACCTGAATCCTTTTCTCCTGATTAGCGTCTCTATTTCTCCCCTCTCTTCCTTCCTGTCTTTGCCTGAGTATTGCATTACTGTGTGTATGCTATGTGCCATCTAACATTTTGTCTTCTGTCCTGTCTCGGTCCTGTCGTGTCGGAGAGCTGATTGTTATAGCCTTGTTGATCTGAGCCGGAGAATCGCCGCTTGCCTCAAATCTCCCTCGAGCGCCTTCAGCCTGTGCCTCTACTCACTTGACGGAGATCTCATCTAACTATCGTCTACTAGGCTGATTGCTGTATTAGTTGTTTCTTCAAGCAGAGACTTTATTTGAATGTAACCCTTCTACAAGAAGCCCTAAGTTCTTATTGAGAATATTTGTGTTTATCGATCTCCTGGCAAGCTCTCTCATTAAAATATACTATTTCTCCGCACCTGTTATCTGGCTCTCTTACCTCATGACAGAATACTCAGGCCCAGCTGCGGAGAATCCTGTCCGGTCAGCTATAGAGATCCAAGGAGTTGTCCTGGGAAGACACGAGGAGGAACTCGCTGCTGCGCGGCGCGCCGTTGATTCCCTAGCCGCTCAAGTTAATGACCTCACGCTACAGCTTCACCGGGTCCGCCATGATCCATCTGCTACTCACGCTTCGCAGGCCCTCTCTGAACCTCGCGTCAATAATCCTCCCTGTTATTCCGGTGAGCCCACTCAGTGCCGTTCATTTTTTACTCAATGCGAGGTTGTGTTCTCTCTCCAGCCCTCCACGTATTCCGAGGACTCCACTCGTGTGGCATTCGTCATCTCACTTCTCTCTGGAAGGGCTCGCGAATGGGGAACAGCAGTTTGGGAGTCGGACGCCGAGTGTGTAAGGCGTTTCTCTCGTTTTAAGCAGGAGATGATCAAGGTGTTCGACCGTTCTGTTTATGGGGAGGAAGCCTCTCGCCTTCTCTCTTCACTGCGCCAGGGTAAGCGCTCAGTTGCTGACTTTTCCATAGAATTTCGTACCCTGGCCACCACCAGCGGATGGAACGAACCTTCACTGTTGGCTCGCTTTCTTGAGGGTCTTAACGCTCAGGTCAAGGATGAGATACTGGCGCGTGAGGTTCCGACTCGCCTCGACCCTCTCATTGAGCTGGCCATACGGATTGAGAAGTGATTCGACCTCCGCCGTAGGGCTCGTGGAATGGAATCGGCCCTTCTATCCTCTGCACCAGCTGCCTTGCCCTTTTCTCCCTCTGTTCCGTCTGGCTCTGAACCTATGCAGCTGGGTGGCATCCATATCACTCCATCAGAGCGGGAACGAAGAATTGTAGATCGTCTCTGTCTCTACTGTGCCTCCGCCGCCCATTTTGTCTTGTCATGCCCATTAAAAGCCAGAGCTCGCCAGTGAGGGGAGGGCTACTGGCGAGCGCGATTTCTCTGGACTCTCCACCTATCTCCTGTACCACCTTTGAGGTTCACCTACGCTGGCCCAGTTCCTCTGTTCTCTGCAGGGCGCTCATCGACTCGGGCGCGGAGGGAAACTTTCGTTGATGAGGGCTGGGCGCGTGAACAGGGTATTCCCCTGAAGGAGTTAGAGGAAGCCACTCCCCTTTTTGCCCTTGATGGAAGTTCCCTACCGAGGGTCAGACGAGAGACTTCTCCTTTGACTCTCACGGTTTCTGGTAACCACCATGAGACCATTACCTTTTTGATTTTTTGTTCCCCCTATTACCCTTTAGTCTTAGATCATCCTTGGCTTACTAAACACAATCCTCAGATTAATTGGGTGGAGGGTTCTGTTGTGTCGTGGAATGTTTCGTGTCATGTTGAGTGTCTAACTTCTGCCCTTCCTCCTGTTTCCTCTGTCTCTGTGTTGCAGGAAGAGCCAGGGGATTTGTCTGGCGTACTTAAGGAATATCACAATCTTAGTATGGTTTTTAGTCGATCGCGGGCGGCCTCGCTCCCTCCTCACCGTCCATATGACTGTAGCATTGATCTCCTCCCCGGTACCACGCCCCCTCGCGGACGCTTGTATTCTTTATCCGCGCCAGAACGTGAGGCTCTCGAGAAGTATTTGTCTGAATGCTTAAACGCAGGTACCATAGTTGCCTCCACGTCCCCGGCCGGTGCGGGGTTTTTCTTTGTGAAAAAGAAAGATGGATCGCTGCGTCCGTGCATTGATTATCGTGGTTTGAATGACATAACCATAAAGAATCGTTATCCTTTACCGCTTATGTCATCGGCCTTTGAGATTTTACAAGGAGCCAAGTTCTTTTCTAAGCTCGATCTCCGCAACGCTTATCACCTAATCGGTATTAAGCAAGGGGATGAATGGAAAACTGCGTTCAATACTCCCCTGGGGCACTTTGAATATCGCGTTCTTCCGTTCGGGTTGGTCAACGCCCCCGCAGTTTTTCAGGCTTTGGTCAATGATGTCCTTCAGGACATGCTGAACGTTTTCGTTTCCGTTTATCTCGATGATATTCTTATTTTTTCTCCTTCTCTCCAGGTGCACGTTCAGCACGTTCGACAGGTCCTTCAACGTCTTCTCGAGAATAAACTGTTTGTTAAAGCTGAGAAGTGCAAGTTTCACGCCCAGTCAGTTTTCTTTCTGGGTTCGGTAACCTCGCCGGAGGGGGTTAGTATGGACCCTGACAAGGTAAAAGCAGTCACTGATTGGCCAGTTCCAGATTCTCGAAACGCTCTTCAGCGTTTTCTCGGTTTCGCCAATTTTTATCAGCGTTTTATTTGTAGCTTCAGTCAGATTGTCGCTCCCTTGACTTCATTGACGTCTTCCAAGTCCTGTTTTTTTTGGTCCGAGTCCGCCCAGAACGTGTTTGATCGTCTGAAATCCTTATTCACCTCAGCTCCAATCCAGTTATTCCCCGACGTTACTGTTTTATTGGACCTTTTCGTGTGTCTAAGATCATCAGTCCTGTCACGGTCCAACTAAAGCTCCCCAATCATCTTCGTCGCATCCATCCTGTCTTTCACGTTTCATGTATTAAACCGGTTATTTGTTCCCCTCTGCGCTACTCTTCTCCTCCTGTTCGGGTCGAGGGTACTCCTGTTTACACAGTCCGTAAACTATTAGACGTTCGCCGCCGGGGTCGGGGTCAACAGTTCCTTGTGGACTGGGAGGGTTATGGTCCTGAGGAGAGGAGCTGGGTCCCCTCTCGTGACATCCTAGATCAGTCCCTTATTGACGATTTCTTTCGGTCCCGTCAGCTCTCTCCCTCGGGGGCGCCAGGGGGCTCTCGTTGAGGGGGGGGGCACTGTCATGATCCTGGTCATTTCTCTCACATCACGCTGTTTTTTTCATTATCTCACACACCCCCTCGTTATCCTCATCAGCTGTTACTCGTTCACTAGTTGGGGCCCTTGCCTCCCTTCACCTGAATCCTTTTCTCTTGATTAGCGTCTCTATTTCTCCCCTCTCTTCCTTCCTGTCTTTCCATGAGTATTGCATTACTGTGTGTATGCTATGTGCCATCTAACATTTTGTCTTCTGTCCTGTCTCGGTCATGTCGTGTCGGAGAGCTGATTGTTATAGCCTTGTTGATCTGAGCCGGAGAATCGCCGCTTGCCTCAAGTCTCCCTCGAGCGCCTTCAGCCTGTGCCTCTACTCACTTGACGGAGATCTCATCTAATTATCGTCTACTAGGCTGATTGCTGTATTAGTTGTTTCTTCAAGCAGAGACTTTATTTGAATGTAACCCTTCTACAAGAAGCCCTAAGTTCTTATTGAGAATATTTGTGTTTATCGATCTCCTGGCAAGCTCTCTCATTAAAATATACTATTTCTCCGCACCTGTTATCTGGCTCTCTTACCTCATGACACTTTGCTGAACATTGATCCGTGTTTTTTTATTTTATTTTTTTACTTAAATACAACATCAAATTAAAATTGACCTTATTTACTTTCTTAGAGGGTCTTTTAAAATATAATTTTATTATTTGATTTATTAATTATTATAAATAACGTAGCTGTTTAATAATTCATGAATCAGATATGCATCTCCAACATTTTCAATATTCATCATAACTTACAGGCCACCTGAGCAGAATTATTCAGGCTCTAAAGGCTCTTATTCTTATTTTCATAATATATTTTTATTGTGTTATCACTTCAATTAAAAACATAGACTTGTATGGGTAAGGGGAAGCACTGATGGATTATATTTTGATAAGGATGAAATTCAGATCCAACTTTGGGATCACTTAAGACTAGACATTTTTGTTATTGATTTACATTGTTCGATTTTAATTATAAAACAGAAAGTTCCCATCCTGTTCCCAGCTGCACATCACTGCACATCTTCCACAGAGACCAACTATCTTTGCTTACATGTCAGAGAGTTTACTTGTTTAAGCAAAAGTGACACATCCTGGATTTTCTTGGAAGAAAACGTGTGTCCTTAGTATTTGTATTATTATTATTGTGTTGATTTATTTAATAAAAGTATTCACAGTATATTAGGCCTTTATATCTTGCTTACATACTGCTTTAATTTGATAGGTCTTTTTGCATTTATAATAGATGTATTTTTGTTATTTTGGAATTGTAAAGATTAGTATTGCTACTAATAATGTAATACTGATTATGTAAACCGTAAAAACACAAAACCACGGTTAAAAATGGATAATTAATTAGACTCCTTGCTTAATGACTTGTAAAAATATATTTCAGTGATCTCATAACCAGAGTCAGTGACAGGGGTTGAATTTGCTTTGTGTGAGTGTTATAAGTAGAGGTGTTGTTCTCTTAATGATTAATTACCTAATGTCAGCGTCCCTGTGCGAGGGGCATCCACACACAGAGACTCCGTCAGGTTGTTAGTATGTGTGATGATTAGCAGTCCAAGCCCATAGGGACACATATTAATGAGGCCACATACAGTGTTAACAATTCATATCAATTCTTAAGGCAGGGCCTAAATTAATTAAGCTCTCATTTACAGGCACACAGAAACCCCTCTGGATTTAACCCGAAGATAGATAATGCTGTTAATAATGCTTTTTGGAGTAGCATTTACACAATTAATTAATTCTCATTAACAGCTAGTGAAATATAATAGTTATCAAAAGGATGTTACGGTGATGTCTCAATAATGACGAGCCTGATGCTTCACTCCCTCTGTGGTCAGTCAGCAAAATCTCATTTAGTCTGAGCATTTCAAAATTGCATCTTGCTTTTAAAATGTGTATAATTACAGGAAATGCATAGATATCTATGCAACATTTGGATATCTATGCAACATTTGGATAACACAATGGAAAATTGTATTAGTCAGCTGTTGTGACTTAGTATGCTCAAAATCTATCACCTTTGTCTAAGATAGAGCTGTACCTCTTCTGTACCTCATTTAAATCGGTCTTGGAGGAATTTGATGAGAAATGATTGAGTTCTCTTCTAAAATTTTAGAGGAGACATGTGAGATGACTGACTAGTGTCTTTTTCTTGACAAGAGACTACCAGACATCTTAATCTGATCTCAATTTGATCACATTGTCTAGGAGAACCAGATATTTTCAGGACAATGATGTACTAAACACGGAAACGTTTTTCCTTTGTATTTTTCACATACAGGCGACGATGTTGTCAAAACAATCTCCAATCCGCGGAAATTACTAAAAACGCTGTATTATTCAGTCCAGTAGTTGGTGATTTCACATTGAAAAGAAACACTACGCACCAATAGACAGAAAACGTAATACGCATGCACACTACGTCACCGTTTTCAATTCACATTTTTTAAAGTTTACACGGAGACAATAACGATATGGCTTTCAGAAACTTGCACTTTAAAACCAACTTTCAAAAGTTTACATTTATGAAAATTAGCCATGATTAAAAAAAATGGTTTTGCTACACTAACTATAGTTTAACCATGGTATTTGTAGCCAAATTGTGGTTATACAAATGGTAATCAATCCACCAAAAAAACAAACAAAAAAAAAACATGGTTACTACACTTTTACTATAATAAAACCATGACTAATTTTCGTTAGGCCCCCAAAACACTGTTGTCATGATAATGAACTCCTAAAATGCATAAAAAGTTTGTCAGTTTTTAGTTGAAAACAGTGTCATGTAAATGCCCCATTTAAATTAAAAGCAGTTATTTTTAATTGTAAATTTATATATATATATATATATATATATATGTGTGTGTGTGTGTGTGTGTGTGTATATATACTACTGTATTTTTGATTAAATAAATGCAGCCTTGATGAGCACAAATGACTTCTTTTAAAAACTTTCAACCAAACTTTTGAACATGAGTTCAGCTCCAACCTTGATCAAACTCATCTGCCTATAACTTTCTAGTAATCCTGAACACTTGATTAGCTTGTCCAGGTGTTTCCCAAACAGCAACATAGTGGCTACGTCCGAAAACTGATACATGCTGCCTTCGGAAGACACATTCCAAGGTCGGAAGGCATCAAGGCACATCCGTATGTAATGTTAGTTCCCACCCAGTGTACGTTGTGACCGACGAATAGGAATCTCGCTGGAGAGGCCAATCTACTTTGAGTGAAACTAAACAAGCCAATGCACGTTGGCGTGCAATCATTTGCATCAGCTGTTCAGCCTCACAGTGCGGGTATATAATGAGCAGAAGGTGCGATTGCACTTCAGCTTTTTGCTTCGGAGCCAAGCATTTCGATGCTCTTTACAAACTCCCAGGAGATTGTGAAAACTTCAAACAAGCCTTTTTCTCTGACCTCTCCACCCTGGTGTGGGCATGAGAACACATCAGCGCAAGCGGTCCTCTCTTCTCTCTCTTTTTTGTTTTTTGACTTGAGCAAAACAAAAAAGCTCTTGTCACAGCTGGTAAGGTGCGCAGTGAGAGCGCTCAACAGCCATTTTCACGGCTGGGAAGACCAGCAAGTGAGAAACACCGCACAGACAGGTGCACATCCCTGTCTGTGTTCGCGGTGACCGCTCCCCTGCGTACTTCAGCACCTCAGTCAGTTGGGTCTTAAGGTCAACTGAGTAAAGAGCAAACTCTCCCCTGTGCAAAGGATCTCTTTTCTCGATATTCGGTTGCTCAGTCGGTGCTGAACTGCTTGAATACGTTCAAAGGCAGGGCGGCGGTCCCACTGAAATTCTTTCAGAGGCTCCTGGGGCATATGGCAGCGGCAGCAGCAGTAACTCCGCTTGGCCTGCTCCATATGAGACTGCTTCAGCACTGTCTTAATGGCTGAGTCCCGAGATGGGCATGGCATCATGGCACTCACCAGCTGGCAATCACACTGGCGTGCCGCCAGACCTTCAGCCAGTGGTCAGACCCCTCGTTCCTGCAGGCAGGAGTCCCCTTGGAACAGGTGTCCAGGCATGCTGTGGTATACAGATGCCTCTGCCACCGGCTGGGGTGCCACGTACAACATGCATGCAGTGTCAGGGGTGTGGACGGACCCCCAGCTGCATTGGCACATCAACTGCCTCGAGTTGCTAGCAGTACGTCTCGTTCTGAGCCGCTTTAAAAGGCCGCTACAAGGGACTCGGACTTGGTTCCCAGAACTCATGCTCCTTTTGACAGTCTCTCCCTGGCCCATTCCTCTGAGGAAGGATCTTCTGACTCAGAGACGGGGCACCCTATGGCACCCGCGACCAGACCTCTGGAAACTCCATGTCTGGTCCCTGGACGGAACGCAGAGGTTCTAGGTGACTTACCCCCAGAGGTACTTAACACCATCAAAGTCTGCACTGGCCCCATCCAAGACGTGTGTAAGTTTTGAAGTGGAACATGTTCGTCGAATGGTGTTCTTCTCACCGAGAAGACCCACGAAGATGTTTGATAGGGTCCGTGCTGCAAGGGTTGGAGCAAAGGCTGTCCCCCTCCACCCTCAAAGTACATGCTGCCACTAATTCAACATATCATGACCACATAGATGGCAAAACAGTAGGAAACCGTTTTCTATGGTCTCGGACTCGCTGGTGTTCGGACTCGGACTTGTCTCGGTCTCGGCCACTGGTCTTGCCAAATATGGCTTTTGGTCTCGACCGAGTCCAGGTTTCTTGATTATGTTCTCAGTAATCACACATAAAAGCCGTTTATTTGCGCGTCGTTTATTTGCTCTGGTGTGAGCCGCGATTGCACCAGAACCAGCCAGGTCCTTGAAAATCCTTGAAAACCGGGTCTAGGCTGGGTCCCATATGTGTATATTTTCTCCACGGCTGCTCCTAACAGAAGCCTGTGTCTTTCCCTTGGGCTAAGTCACCCAGTAGTTCATATGCAGTACAACCTTCGGGCTAGTCCATATGTATTTCCCACATAACTCTTTTGAAGAAGTGGCTTCCACACCGTTCTCTTTCCTAACAGAAAGGGCACGCTTTCCCAGTGTTATCCAATATCTCACTGTATTGGTTATCACAGAACAACAGTGACAGGTACACTCTGTGTAAGCCCTCTCCTATCGTCCTCACAGGCAAGAAGGAGTAGAGGCTTGCACAGGGCGCTGGATGGGGTGCAGTAGCTGTGGCGCTTTGGTAAGGATTCCTATTCGTCGGTCACGACTTACGTCATATTGTATCCCTCATTCCCTGAAGGAGTTAATGGAGACATCCGACCCATCACCACATCTGCTGCTGCCTGCCGGGGTGGCCATCTTTTCAGGCTTGGCTCCTCAGCAAAAAACTGAAGTGCAATCACATCTGCTGCTCATTATATACCCATGCTGCAAGGCTGAACAGCTGATGCAAATGATTGCACATCAATGTGCACTGGCTTGTTTAGTTTCACTCGAAGTAGATTGGCCTCCCTAGCGAGATTACTATTTGCCGGTCATGACCTACGTATCCGTTCCCTCCTTCAGGGAACGAGGGTTACCATATGTAACCGAGACGTTTCACTTCCTGTCTCGTGAGATTTTTTTTTTAATTATGTTTTTTTTTTATTTAACCTTTATTTTACCAGGTAGGCCGATTGAGAACAAATTCTCATTTACAACGGCGACCTGGCCAAGAAAAAGGCGAAAATTCGTAAAATTACATAATAAGTACACAAAACACAGGAGTGGAAATTACAAGTTACAGTAAAACACAATATGAAGATAAGGTATATGTCGTTCTGTTGAACAGCATAGCTAAAACATTAGCGAATATAATTTAAAATACTTTAAAAATATAATAGTACATAAAAAAATATCATTTTACTGGATATACAAGGATTAAAGTGTGTCTAGCAGGTAAATCATTTGGGTGAATGGATTGTATAACCGCGATTATGGGAAAGAGCATTTGAGAAATATCTGAGCAACATGAATAAATACAGGAAAGTCAGCAGATATAACAGTAGTGCAGGTGAAAGAGGTCCACTGTGCTATGCGGGCATAACATAAAAGAGAGAAGTTGAAGATAGCTAGCAGGTACATAGATCGGACAGGTGTTCAGAAGGAGTAGTTTAAAGGCAACTGGTGATATGAATGTTTCAAGTTTTAGGGTATTTTGTAGTTCATTCCAGTTGTTGGGAGCTGCAAACTGGAAAGATTGGCGGCCAAATGTTGTGCAGGCTTTCGGAGTGACTATGGCTGTATACCTACTAGACCGTAGACTACGAGTAGGTAGAGGAAAGATAATTAGACAGATTAAGTACAGCGGGACTTTGCCAAGCAGAGACTTGTAAATAAGTTGGTACTAATGAGTTAAGCTCAGAGTAGTTAATGACGGCCAACCGACTAATGCATAGAGCTTGCAGTGGTGGGTGTTGTAAGGGGCATTTGTAACAAAACGTATGACGGTATGGTAGATCATGTCTAGTTTTTTCAGCAGAAGGTTTGACGTAGTTCTATAAATTACATCACCAAAGTCGAACATTGGAATGATAGTCATTTTCGCCAAAGCAAGTTTGGCAGCATGAGTGAAGGAGGTCCTATTGCGGAAGAGGAAGCCGATTCTAGATTTAATTTTAGATCTTAGTTTGTTAATATGTGCCTGGAAGGAGAGAGAGCTGTCTAACAAGACACCTAGATATTTCTATGTATCAACATATTCTAACTCAGACCCATCCAGCGTGGTGATGCTAGGTAGACAGGCAGCTGTTGGCAGTGATCGATTGAAAAGCATGCACATAGATTTACCTGAATTTAGTAATAACTGAAGGTTTCGAAAGGAATGTTGAATGGCAATGACAATCTCCTGGAGATTTTTGAGCACAGTATCTAACGAAGGACCTGACATGTACAGGATGGTATCATCTGCATAAAGATGGATCTGAGAGTCCCCAGAAGTGAGAGCCACATCGTTGAGAGGGAAAATAAAGTCGAACCGAGAATCGTGCCCTGTTGCACCCCCATAGAGAAGGGCATGGGTCCCGACAAGTTTGCCCTCCGATTTAACACGTTGGACCCTGACTGCGAGATAGTTGGAGAACCAGGCTATATAGTCGGCTGATGAGAACAGGTTGATTAACCGAATCAAAAGCCTTGGACAGATCGATGTAGACGGCTGCACAGTATCGCTTTTTATCAATGGCTATGATGTCGTTCAGGACCTTTAGGGTAGCCGTGGTGCAGCCATGACCAGCATGAAAACCAGACTGCATAGTGGAAAGAATGCAGTGGGATTCGAGATGACTGACAATTTGTTTGTTGACCAGTTTTTCGAAAACTTTGGAAAGACAGGGTAGGATGGTTATTGGTCTGTAGCAGTTGGGGTCGAGGGTGTCTCCCCCTTTGAACAGGGGAATGACTGCGGCGGATTTCCAATCTTTCGGGATTTCAGAAGATAAGAGAGAGAGGTTAAATAGACTGGTGATGGGGGCAGCAATAATATTTGCAGATCATTTTAGAAAAAATGGGTCCAAATTATCCAGCCCAGCTGATTTGTATGGGTCCAGCTTTTGCAATTCTTTCAGTACATCGGCTGTCTGGATAGGGGTAAAGGAAAAGTGTGTGGAGGGGGCTGAGCATGGGGGTGTTGTGGTAGCTAGCTTGAGGGCGAGTATTTAGATAAAAGGTGTGGCCGGCTTCAGCGAAATGCTTATTAAAGTTCTCTAATATCTTAACCTTATCTATAGTATTGTAAGGCCGTCTAACTCGATCCAATGGCGGTATTCGAATTAGCGGTGAAGGTCTTTGCGTGTTACTGTCTTTTCTCGTGGCAAAGTATTTTTGGTTAAATGCAATACATTTTATCTTATGTATTAACTCGTTTCATCTGACTCCATAAAATGAAAAGGTTTTTCAATGATATCTGTGCATCATTAAATATACGTTAATGTTTGACTATTCCTTTTAACTCCAATGAAAATAAATTCAAAGTCTGTTAGAATAATCAAATATAACAATTTATTATGTCAGGTAAATGTATTATTACAATTCCATAATCAATTGAAAGATAATCAATGCAAACCATCAAATGCTCTAGAACAAAGAGGAAAAGTTTACCCGACAAGAAATGCGTGAGGCAGAGAGACTCGCAACTCTCAGCCTCACGGGCCGATCTCAGATACAGAAAAGGCCCTGAGCTCTCGCTGCGTTTCATTATATACCCAGACCTCATTTCAAATCTAAACATCATTCACAGTGGAATTTTACCTGTAAGTCACCATTTGCTAGCAGTGGAAAATTAGCATTCAGTCAAATGGTCGAAGGTGTTAACTCAAAGACACACCCTCCAGTATTGGAGGGTGTGGAAGATATTTCTAAACTTCCTAAGAACTTTATTACCTTTTGGGTTTATTTCTTTGGGAATGAGACATTTGTACCAGTCGTACCGAGACATTTCAAATAATACCAAATATGTATAAAACTAGATTATAATCATTCACATTAAACCATTTAGATTCTTGTGTGAGTTTGGGAGATCTCTGCCAGGATGAAGAATGGGGGACAGAAATGTAGATTAGGATGAGGGAGGTGAGACCTTCATCTCAATAGTGCATGAGGGGGAGTTCAAATGTTAATTTCCTTTGTTTTCTCAGAGAGTGGCCCTCTCTTAAAGTCCTTCAAGTTTTTCCAGTCTTACAGATTGGCCTCTTGACCACGTGGGTCAAATTCAGATGAACACTTACGTGGTCACAGTAAGACGGTTGTTGTAATCCTCGAGACGTAACTCAAAAAATTGTCTTTGCAATGTTAGCATCTGTAGAAGCTCAGAGGGCTTTGTTCACCTGCAGAACACCTGGCCTCACCAGGTGTATGTAGCTTGAGTCCAGCAGGTGGAAGAAGGCATTCAGGCTTTCTTCCGGTGATCCAGTGATTTGAGCAAAGTTCATAGAGTCAATCTGGACCTTTTGACTTGTTCAGTTGACGTGTCATTCCTTCATGGAGAAACTTCCGTTTCCCTGGCACCTTCCCCAGGGTGATAATCTGTCCCTTCTTGACCAATCCTGTCACCTCCAGCAGTGCGGTTGTCTGGGCAGACCTCAGTGGGTGAAGGGGCTCTCCTTGGCTTCACACTGCCTTGTGTGAGACATCTGAAAAGCATCTTAAATGTCCGCTTCACGATTGAACACATATGAACTTGAACTCGTGAAGAAATGCATAGAAACGCATAATGCAACAAAACAAAATCATGTCATCTTCAATGTAAAATACCATGTTCTTGTCAGCAAGTGTGAATGGTACATCTGTCTCATATGTTTCTCAAGGTCCTGAATGGTAAGGATGTCTCATATTAAATATCCAATTCTTAAATATAAATATTTTTTGGTCTGAATTATATAAAGGAAATGCAGCAAGAGGTCAGTGTAATCAAAGCAATCAAATAGATTCTATGGATCAAGAGGTCATGTAATAACAACAATACTATTCAATAAATGCATTTGTATATAATAATCAGTGTTTGTTCAGGAATCTTCCAATGCCAGCCACTTATGCAAATCTAAGAAGTGACTTGGAACATGCTTAAATGTATTCAAGAATGGAGATTGTTCATTCCTTGCAACAGGTGTGAGAGTGTGTGTTTGTGTGAGGGTGTGTGTGTGTCTGTGTGTGAGAGTGTGAGAGTTTGTGTGAGAGAAAGAGAGAGAGAGAGAGAGAGTGTGTGTGTGTGTGTGTGTGTGTGTGTGTGTGTGTGTATGTGTGTGTGTTGTTGGCTAAGTCACAGTCAATGACAGGGTTGAATTGTAAATTCTGTAATTGATTGAAGCGTTCACACAAAGCGATCTACTTAGTTATGATGTTTCTGTTATTAGTGGTTTATTGAGAAATCAGGGGCCCTCTGACTTTCCAACCACCCTAATAACATTCAGAAAATTTTAACATTTTGAAAATTGAATAGCAGGTCTGTCTCTGCTTATAATTTGCATCATCGATTTGTGGCTGTGACCATTCATATGTATATTACAGTGTTTTTGTGTGAGTGTTGTGAACGGAGTATGCTATGTGCGTCTCTGTTAGACTGTCGTCATTGGATCAGCTCTATCATCCTATATGTGTGAAGCTATCCGGATCTGTTAGTGTGAAGATGTACAATAGGTCTTTAGTGAGGTGATCTTCCCATGATGTATAGTGTTCAGCCTGGATAGACTTGATCTATTCCAGGTGATGATGATGTGAGGGTGTAGTGATGGAGGAGTGTGTTCAGTGTTCATGTCTAGGAGATGGGTGGAATCTAATCTATAATAATTGTGTCGTAAATTTAGTTCCAGTTGTATACTGGGAGGCCATGCTTATATAGTGATATGCTATTGTGAGATGTTAATGGCCTCTTGAAGTGTCTTTTCACCCATCTCCCGAGTCTCAGATTATGTTCTAACAATCGTGAGGTCCGGCCCGTCCTGGCATCCGTCCTCCGAGGAATTGCAGAAGTAAACCTGACAGAAACAAATGCAGAGAGAACCACAGTTAATTCTGATGTTTTCAAACAGTTTCAAATTCAGACATGTGGAATTATTTTGCTTGCTCCATTATCATGTCCATTGCAATTTTAATTCCAGTTGTCACATGAAACCGAGTTTCATTGACCAGGTCTGAATTATTGCTGCTGCTTCGGTGCAGTGTGTGACACCTTAAAGCTGCTCTTGCAGTCGAGCCTTCACAGTCTGCTGTGTCACAGCATTAGAGATCCCAGTTTTCGGGTTTTACAAGTTGCTTTCATTACAGCCAGATCTGTGGGCATGAATTAGTTCATGGTGTCGTTCACACATTTGGTTAGTGCAGGTCTCTAGTTACCTGCAAAAGGCTGTGGTCTGTCTGATGTTTAGTTCACACCCTCCTTGTAAATTTGCTTACCTGTGCCACACTTCCGGGAGTGTTTTTTAAAGGCAAAAAATTTAAACACACCTCCGCCCTTTTGGCACTGGGTAGCAGGTTAACGAAATCGAACTGTAAGGATTAATGTTAATGTCATACTTCTCAAATTAATGCCCTGTTTGGCGATTACAATATAATGTATATTATAATTTAAGAATATAAATGAAATTATATTGTTTCTGGTCTCTGAAGAGTCTCTGCTCGTTCTTGTGTCAATACATTTAAGGGAAAAATGTGACCGATTCAATGAATTTAGATGTTAAAACTATTAAGCCATTTGCTATTGGGCTGCTACCCGACTAGCAAATGACGCTAATAGCTGAAGGCCTTGAGTGACCAAAGTTGTTAGCTCAGTGAGGGATGCATTTGAGCTTTGGTTGCTTGCAGAGCGCTGGTTTGTGTCATCAGAGTGTGGTTTTCTGCGTTTTTTGAAATAGGGTGGAGGTCTGCCTCTGCCCAATGACCAGCACTTTTCCTCTGTATGGCCTGTTTTGTGACAGGAATTACAGGGTCTGCTCAGTTTTTCACTGTGTGGCTTTCTGAATTCTCCTGCAAATGGAGGATTTTCATGACATTCTAACACAGCTACCTCACCATGCATCTGTTTTCGTGACTCAATTCTTGTTGCCCAGCTAACAATACCTTCGAATGTATTTTTTGCTGGAGAAGCACCATACATGAGCGATTGCTGTACACGCGGTCCTGCATTTGTAAGTAGTAAATCAAGGAGAGTTACATTGTTGTGGTTAACACCTTCAATTCCAGAATACTCCTCAAACAGTTCAAACATATTTTCTGCATACGTCTCGAACGATTCTTCAGTACTCTGTTTCCGATTGAAAATCAATTCCTATCCAACAGGACTACAACCACGTAGATCGCGAAGACATTGTTTTAGTCTATTAAAGATTTCATCCTCAGGCTCATTTTGATACATTGACTGCACAATGTTCCCTGTCATCAAAGCCTGTGGTATCTTATAGTTCAGAACGTCTGGAATTGAGCTGATAACAATTTGCCAAATATCTTTTGGTTCAAGCTGAAATGCATGTTTTAGACTAACAATGCGTCTCCACCATGGTTCGAATGGCCCTTTCAAGGGGAATGGTCCGATCTCTGTTTTAAACAAGCTACATTCAGTTACCGTTAGAGGACGCCGAATGGTTGACTCTGTGCCATTTGGGTGCCGTATCACCTTAAAGGCTGAAACAGGCACTCTGTTCAAAACTTTATCACATGCTTCACCTGTCTGAAAAGATACAGGATTGTAAGAGCAGGCTGGCTCATTTAAGAAGTGCACATTTTTAGTCCCATCGCTGTTGAGCGTTTTGGGAGACATGCATTTTTTAGATTTTAGTTTAGTCTTAAGATCTGCAATGGTGTATTTGTGATTTTTACACTTTTCAGTCAGGGCTAACTGCTCAGCTAGTAATTTATCTAGCTGTGTTTGGAGATCTTGAATCTTTGCCTCAGACATTTTTGCCTCTGCATTTTTAGAATGCACTTCTTCACATTTAATATCCATAAGCGAAGATAGAAATGTTGTTGACTTATCTAGCCGTTTATAACTCATGAAGTTTAAAGCCTCAATTATTTCACCATGTTTTGATTTCTTCTGCTTACTACCCACCGTTTTCCACCAAGTGGAAATTTCATTCTCAATAGCGTCCATGTTAAGACCTTTTTTATTGAGTTTATACAGTGTAGGCTCGACCTTTTCGGCCCATAATGTAAACAGGACAGGATCATTATACATGTTCCAATTTATATTTGGGGAAATTTCGTTCCCTGAAGCTTTGAATATGAAAAGTTTTTTTGTTTCAGGATTAATGAGATGCACGTTCACAGTTTGTGATTCTCATCTATGTTCCTTTGCGTGGTTTTATCGTAGCTATGGGAGTTTTCCACCAAGGATACAAAAATTCAGACTATATGAAGGCAAAGTCATTTTAACGTTTGATTATTCTATTTTCTCTTACTTTATATTTTTCGTTTATAGATCAGGAAACTATATCACTTTGCAGTCCTTCTTCTAAGGATGCACGACACAATCTCGCCAGTCTGACTTATCAAAACAGAGGTAATTGGCTAAATATCTTAGATGTGCCGTATTCACACGTACACAATAACAGACACTTGAATAGCCCCCTTGAACGCCACCTCAGGAACAGAGGTTATGGAACGCACCCGAATCCAGGTTGATCAAACAGCATTTTGCTGATTCTGGACAGAAATAACTCGTTCCCCTCATTCAAGTACACTTGAATCTGATATTCAGTATTAGTCGTCACTAATGTCTGGCGCAAACTTGTGGAAATATACGAATCCTGTAATCTATTTTGAAAAATAATTTCAGAGCAATCCAGAATTAGTTCAAACGTGATAATATTTCGTTCTCCGAATATGAAAAGTATTTCTGTCTCGGGACTTTCAAGAATTAATGAGATGCGCGTTTGTTGTTTCTGACTTTCAAATTCATTGTGAATCACATTATAACCACATTAAGCATAGACACACACTTGTTCAATTCAGTTCACACAGGATACATGGCCTAGAATACAACATCAACAGCCTTTACCTAAGTGTTCCAAATACACCCACAATAAAGCAATCCTGTGTTTAAAGAATAAACTTACAATTAGCCTATGTGCACATATAGTAGCACAAACAACTATAAAGTGTGTTCTATGAGTGCATTACAATGTGTGAAGCACAACTCCAAATTTGAAAATACAAATTATTGCATTATTGCCTTTTAATCCCATCTGTGTTAAAGTGGAAGCTTTCAAATGCAATATAAAGTTTGTAAAGATTAGTTTAGGTTTATTATAGAATATTATTCAATGTGGCCTAGGGCCCATGGTGTGTTGGTTTTTTGAATGCATGGACAATAGCATTTAGCTTAGCCTTGTTTTGGAAACAGCATGGACAATAGCATTTAGCTTAGCCTTGTTTTGGAAACAGCATGGACAATAGCATTTAGCTTAGCCTTGAGATCCGATTTTAGTCTGTAAATCATATCATGCCTGTTTTTCCAAATTTAGCTTTTTATAAACAATGCATCATCGGCCTGTCTTTTATTTATAAAATCATGTGTTTTCCGATCGTTTACAAACTTAGATTTTTCTTTCTGTTGTTTGCTGATTCTCTTCACGTGTTGCTGGTTTGTTTCAACAAAGCCAATACAACAATGGCGACAAACATGCGGCTGATTTGAAAACTTTTAGGGTTTGTTTTACAGCTCCTCATCAAGTAACGTTACACGAAAAACATTTGGAAGATGTTATTCCGATTTTAGGTTTCGTTTTTTTTTTTTTTGTTGCTTAGGCAAACAAGGATATCTTTAAAATCTATTAACAAGGGGTTTCATTCTTCATCTGCGCCGCCACTATCACGTCCTCACGTTTTTCAGTTCCGGACTAAACAAATGGCTTTCCGATCCGTAACAATGCAAACAACATTCCCTTTCGTCCTGGGAACTCCGACGTGTCGTCGGGGGAGTTCCCTGACGAATTGGGATCACGCTAGGGAGACCAATTGCCTTCGAGTGAATTAAAACGAGCCAATGAAAATTGGCATGCAAGATTTGCATTCCGCGACCCGCCTACCAGCGCGGGTATAAAAGGCGGAAGTAAACATTGCGCAATGCTTTTAGCTTCGGAGCCGACCGATTGTGTCCTCTCTGAGTGAGTGAGCTTTAAGATTGTATTTTTCTTACTGCTACGAGTCTGCTGTTTCGGGAGGGGATCTCTCTGTGTTGGTGAGATGGCGTTTCAGCGACCGCGCGGTTCCTGTCTGCCGGCTGCGTCTATATGCTGTTAATTCAAAAGCTGTTTTCACAGCTGGTAAACGGTTGAGTGCGCACAGCGGGCTTGCAGTTTCCCCGCTGTGTTGCCGCGTTGGGTCCCTGTGTGCTTCAGCACGATAGAGAGAGTACTTTCTTCCTGAAAGAGCAACACGAGTGAAGATCGCGTCCTTTTCAGGATGACGTTTCACTCGTGTGTTTCTGGATGCGATCGTTCCCTGTCCTTATTTGACGGCCACGTTCATTGTTTCACATGCCTAATCCGTGTGTGAGACTACGTTCGTGGGTGGCTCATGTTCTCTCAGGGGTGCATGACCACGTCGGCACGTTGTTCGTCTCCCCTTTCTCGTAAAGGCTTGAGCCGCTCAGCGTGCCGTGTGCCGTCGAGCGCCGGCTGACAGCGCGGGTTGTCACGACAACCCAGCGCGCGTCATTCGGCGCTCAAGATGCGTGGTCAAGATCAAGACTCGCGTGCCTCTATGAGGTGAGTCCCTTTGCTTATTTCCCGATCTAGTTTCTCTTCTGGTGCACCAGAGGAGGGCTACTTTGGCGAATAACATTGGTGATCTGAGGGTTTCAGTGAGCACGAACCACTCACTCCTCTAGCGCATCGCAAACATGCTGAGACTGTGTTCGTGGGTGGTTTATGCTTTCTTATGAGAGCATGACCACGTCGGCACGTTGTTCGCCTTGCCTGAAGGCTTGAGCGCCCAGCGTGCCGTGTGTCATCGAAGCGATGGCCACGTTCACTATCTTGCATGCCTGGTTGACGGCCACGATCACTGTTTCACATGCCTAATCAGTGTGTTGAGACTGCGTTCGTGGGTGGTTCATGTTCTCTCAGGAGTGCATGACCACGTCGGCGTGCTGCTCGTCTCCCCTTTCTCGTAAAGGCTTGAGCCGCTTAGCGTGCCGTGTGCCGTCGAGGCTTTCGGATGGGATTCTGGTCCTTCTCATGAGGGACCAAGCATTTCATTCGGGGCCCCAGGGAGGACAGATGTCGATCGCTACATCGGAGAGAGGGCTGTTATACTCTGAAAATGATGCTGAGTTCCTACTATAATGTCGTGTTCTCATGCTGAAGATTCAGACTTAACAGCCACACTTTCCTGGGCTGTTCTAAAGCGCCTGGATGTGTGTGAAGAATTTTGGCAGTATGGAAGCGTTTTGGTGCCAATATGGCAAGCCAAACATGCCTAAATCTGCAGAAGTTTTTCCTCTCTCACTACCACTGCACGTGCGTAGTTCTAACTCGGGGTTGAGCTGTGCTTAGTGACTGACCGTGATTAGTCACAGCGCTGGCCCTCGGTTAGACGATGTCCACGCTGGTGGTCCAGAAGCACCTCAAAACCAGCCCGCTCGGAGTTTGTTTTTCCCAAGGGAAGGGAAGCAACCCTGAGAGGAGCGACCCAGAGTATGTGACGATCTGCTCTTTGGGAGTGCGTGTCATCACCACTCCTTCCCCCGGGGGAGGGCCGGGTGGAGAATTTAGTTTCTGTTCCGCCGCTGGTTATCCAGTAATCAGCGGTACCCAAAGTTTGAGCAGTCCACTTCCTCTGAGTCGTTCACGGGCCCCAGCGCTCAGATGGCAGTGAGGGCTACGGCCTTGTCACTCTCGTCTCTCGCTGGGTGAGGGGAAACCAGGACTCGATGCCCCCGGGCCTCGTCCCTCGTTTCCCCTCACGGTCGAGACTGGCAGTATAATAAGACCAGTTTCCTCCGTCCGAGAGGGTCAGAATGGCAGTGCGTGCCGCCCCCGAGCTGCACCACTCCCGTTCCCCTCTCCCCAGCTTGCAGATAGCAGTGATGCAGCCTCAGCTGCGTCGCTCCGGTCTGCAGCTGGGCCCGGAGGCGCAGAGACCAGCATACGAGGAGTCAGGGCCTCGTTCCTCGTCTCTCCCCCTCCCCTCGCCACCGGGCAGTCCGCAGCAGAACGCCCACGAGCCTTCTCTGCCGTCTGCCCCTCGGTGGAAGCAGGTTGGTGTCAGGCGCACCCAGACCCCCGCTCTCGGTCGCTACAACGCCACCAGAGCCGGGTCCCTGTCTTCCACCTCGCTGCCCCTCCGCGGGTACGCCGGTGGTTCGGGTGGGTTCATTGGGACGGTATCTGGAAGCCTGGCTAGAAGCGCTTCCGGCTCCGTCCCGATGGCTCATCCGCACCATCCGGTTCGGCTATGCAATTCAGTTTGCACGCCGGCCTCCCAAGTTCAGGGGCGTCCACTTTACCCGTGTGCGGTCGGTGGACGCCCCTGTCTTGCGGAAAGAGATCGATGTCCTGCTGGCGAAGGACGCGATCGAGCCGGTCCCTCCTGCCGAGATGAGGTCCGGGTTTTACAGCCCCTACTTCATTGTACCCAAGAAAGGCGGTGGGTTACGGCCAATCCTGGACCTGCGGGTCTTGAATCGGGCCCTGCAAAAACTCCCGTTCAAGATGCTCACGCAGAAGCGCATTTTCGAATGCATCCGTCCCCAGGATTGGTTTGCAGCGATCGACCTGAAGGACGCGTACTTTCACGTCTCGATTCTCCTTCGACACAGATCGTTTCTTCGGTTTGCTTTCGAGGGTCGGGCGTATCAGTACAAAGTCCTACCCTTCGGGCTGGCCCTGTCACCCCGCGTCTTCACGAAAGTCGCGGAGGCGGCCTTGTTCCCATGAGAGAACAAGGCGTTCGCATCCTCAACTACCTCGACGACTGGCTCATTTTAGCTCACTCGCGAGATGTGTTGTGCGATCACAGGGACATGGTGCTTCGGCACCTCAGCCGGTTGGGGCTTCAGGTCAACTGGGACAAGAGCAAACTCTGCCCCGTGCAGAGGATCTCTTATCTCGGTATGGAGCTGGACTCGGTCGCCCGGACTGCGCGCCTCACGGAGAAACGCGTCCAGTCAGTGCTCACCTGCCTCAGGTCTTTTCGAGGCAGGACAGCGGTTCCACTGAAACAATTTCAGAGGCTCCTGGGGCATATGGCAGCCGCAGCCGCAGTAACGCCGCTCGGCCTGTTACATATGAGACCGCTTCAGCGCTGGCTTCACGATCGAGTCCCGAGGTGGGCGTGGCACAGCGGCACGTTCCGGGTCAAAGTGACCCCGCACTGTCGCCAAACCTTCTCCCCGTGGTCGGATCCTGCGTTTCTACGGGCCGGAGTGCCCTTAGTCCAGGTTTCCAGGCATGCTGTGGTTTTCACAGATGCCTCTGCCACCGGATGGGGGGCCACGTACAACGGGCATGCAGTTTCAGGTCTGTGGACGGGGCCTCAACTGCATTGGCATATCAACTGCCTAGAGTTGCAAGCAGTACGCTTAGCCTTGCGTCGCCTCAAAGGGGTTCTCAGACACAAGCACGTACTGGTCCGTATGGACAGCACTGCGACCGTTGCGTACATCAACCATCAAGGTGGTCTATGCTCCTGTCGTATGTCGCGACTCGCCTCCCACCTCCTCCTATGGAGTCAGAAGCATCTGAGGTCGCTTCGTGCCATTCACATTCCAGGGGAGCTCAACCGTGTGGCAGACGAGCTCTCACGGCTGCCTCCCCTGCCAGGAGAATGGCGACTCCATCCCCAGTCGGTCCAGCTGATTTGGAGTGTCTTCGGAGTCGCACAGGTAGACCTGTTTGCCTCTCCGGACACGACCCATTGCCAGTGGTTTTATTCCCTGTCCGAGGGGACCCTCGGCACGGACGCCCTGGCTCACAGCTGGCCCCGGGACCTGCGCAAGTATGCGTTTCCCCCAGTGAGCCTTCTTGCACAGACTCTGTGCAAGGTCAGGGAGGACGAGCAGCAGGTCCTTCTTGTGGCGCCGTATTGGCCCACCAGGACTTGGTTCACCGAATTCATGCTCCTCGCGACAGCCCCTCCTTGGCCGATTCCTCTGAGGAAGGACCTTCTTTCTCAGAGACGGGGCACTCTATGGCACCCGCGTCCAGACCTCTGGAAACTCCATGTCTGGTCCCTGGACGGGACGCGGAGGTTCTAGGTGGTCTGCCACAGGCAGTGGTAGACACCATCACTTCCGCTAGAGCCCCCTCTACGAGGCGCCTCTATGCGTTGAAGTGGAACCTGTTCGTCGATTGGTGTTTCTCCCGTCAGGAGGACCCCCGAACTTGCCCGATCGGAGTCGTGCTTTCCTTCCTGCAAGATGGGTTGGAGCGAAGGCTGTCTCCCTCCACCCTCAAAGTGTATGTCGCCGCAATAGCCGCGCATCACGATGCACTGGAAGGTAAGTCCTTGGGGAAGCACGACCTGGTCATCAGATTCCTTAAGGGTGCCAGGAGGTTAAATCCACCTCGTGTTTTGCACTCGGTACCCTCTTGGGACCTTGCTCTGGTACTTAGAGCTCTTCAAAGTCCTCCCTTTGAGCCTTTGCTGACGGTAGAGCTTAATATCCTGTCCATTAAGACAGCGCTCCTGTTGGCATTGGCCTCTTTCAAGAGGGTCGGGGATCTGCAGGCTTTTTCGGTCGACGAATCGTGCCTAGAGTTCGGGCCAGGCCTTTCTCACGTTGTGTTGAGAGCCCGGCTCGGATATGTGCCCAAGGTTCCTACCACTCCCTTCGTGGACCAGGTAGTGAACCTGCAAGTGCTGCCCCAGGAGGAGGCAGACCCAGCCCTAGCTTTCTCTGTCCTGTCCGCGCCCTGCGGGTTTATATTGACAGAACGCAAAGCTTCAGAACCTCAGATCAGCTCTTTGTCTGTTACGGAGGCCGGCAGAAGGGGAAGGCCGTCTCCAAGCAGAGGTTAGCCCACTGGTTAGTGGATGCTATCACCCGAGCATATGAGTCTCTGGGTGAGCCTTGTCCTCCCAGGTTGCGCGCTCACTCCTCTAGAGGTGCTGCCGCTTCCTGGGCTTTGGCTCAAGGCGCCTCGCTGACAGACATCTGTAGAGCTGCGGGCTGGGCGACACCGAACACGTTCGCTAGGTTCTATAGCCTTCGTGTGGAACCTGTTTCCTCCCGAGTTCTGGCTACGGCCAGTGGGTCGAGGGAATAAGTTGTGTCGGCTTGCTACGCCACTCCGCCTCGAACAGCGGATACGTGCTTCTTGCTCCGTATGGCGCCCTACGTTGGTGAGCCTCGTGAGTTCCTCCTTCACCCCTCCGGTGCTGGGCGTGGCGGACCGCCCGGCGCCAGGTCTGCTACCTCTAGTGAGGAGTTGTTAGTAGACTGGGTGCTCCAGTGATCTCTACTGTGAACCATCATGCCACGTGCAGTTTAGCCGTGTCTTCCCCTTGACGGACTCGTTCGTCATCCCTGTTGAGTGCGCTCCCATTTCCCTTGGATTGGGACCACCTCAGGGACTGCCATATGTTTCACTACCCCATTGGGCTAGTACATATGTGTATTCCTGGTCAGTCAGGCTGGGCCTTCCGCAGCTTTCCCCCTCTCTTGGGGAACGCTTTCCCAGTGTTATCCAATGTCCACTGTGCGGGTCTTGCGGAACAGCAGTGTGGTTCCCGTGCTAGCTCCCGCAACTTATTTCAAGAAACTGCTGCAGGGTAGCTTAGCCGGGCGCTGGAAGGGGCCAGCACCATGGCGCTTTATTAGGGATCCCAATTCGTCAGGGAACTCCCCCGACGACACGTCGGAGTTCCCAGGACGAAAGGGAACGTCTCGGTTACGTATGTAACCCTCGTTCCCTGAGTACAGGGAACGGAGACGTGTCGTCCCTTCGCCATGTTGCTGTACCTTCGCGGAGGACTGGACACTGTTCGGCTCCTCAGCGAAAAGCATTGCGCAATGTTTACTTCCGCCTTTTATACCCGCGCTGGTAGGCGGGTCGCGGAATGCAAATCTTGCATGCCAATTTTCATTGGCTCGTTTTAATTCACTCGAAGGCAATTGGTCTCCCTAGCGTGATCCCAATTCGTCAGGGAACTCCCCCGACGACACGTCTCCGTTCCCTGTACTCAGGGAACGAGGGTTACATACGTAACCGAGACGTTTTCTCAACACTTCTCAAAAGGGAAGAAAAAGTTGACTTACCACAGCGGCAGAAGAAAGAGAAGATGTTCAAACCTCGTGTTGATTTTAAAATCCCCATACTTTGCTGGAAAAGACGTTGCTCGTGAAATTCATTTGTTGCGACATCACGTCGAGGTCACCACTTTGTAAGCCTGTGTATTTCCTTCAAGTTTTTCCAGTCTTACAGTATTATCTATTCTTAGGGCTATAGGAAGTTGGGAGGAGGTGAGTTTGTTCTCCAGAGTTTTAACAGTGTCCCAAAACATTTTGGAGTTAGTGTAGCAGGAAGCAAATTTCTGTTTAAAGAAGTGGGCCATTGCTTCCCTAACTGCCTGAGTATATCGGTTTCTGGCTTCTTTAAAAAGTTGCATATCGCGGGGCTTATTTGAGGCTAACGCGGTACGCGGTTTTTGTGTTGATTGAGGGAGGTCAGTTCTGTGGTGAACCAAGGACTGTATCTATCTTTCGTTCTAAACTTTTTAAAAGGGGCATGAATATTCAGAACAGAGATAAATTCACTTTTGAAGTACAGCCAAGCATCCTCTACTGACGGGATGAGATTAATTTTTAACCAAGGAATAGCGTTCAGGTCATTAAAAAAGCCTGTTCGCTGAAGTGTTTTAGACAGCGTTTGATGGAGATGAGGGGTGGTCATTTGACCCCGGTCCCATTTCGGACACAGGCAATAAGGCAGTGATCGCTAAGATCCTGGTTGTAAACAGCAGAGGTATATTTACAAGGCAAGTTAGTCAGGGCAACGTCTATGAGGGTTCTCTTCGTCGCTGATTTGTGGTTGAACCTGGTAGGTTAATTTATAATCTGTGTAAGATTGAGCTTAGAGAGTAAAGTGACTGGGGGGTTATAAGCAATAAAAACTCAGAGGATAGGTGTGGGGCAATGAGTTCACATATGGAGTCAAGGACACCGCAAGGGGCCGAGGGGAGTCTGTAGCAGGCAGCAACAGTAATAGCCTTGTTTTGAGAGCTGGATTTTTAAAAGTAGAAGCTCAAACTGTTTAGGTACAGATCTGGGCAAGATGACTGAGCTCTGTAGCTTATCTCTGCAATAGATTGCTACTCCACCACCTTTCGTAACTCAATATTGCCCAAAGATATTATAGTTGGGGATTGTTATTTCAATGGTGTTAACAGACTTCCTAAGCCAGGATTCGGATACGGCTAGTATATCAGGATTAGCTGAATGTGCAAGAGCTGTAAGTAAGTCTAATTTTGGGAGTAGACTTCTAATGTTGATTTGCATGAACCCAAGGATTTTACGATCACAGAAGTCAGTGAAAGAGAATGCCTGGGGCTCGGGGAAGGCACTAGGGGTTTCAGGGGCAGGGTTGAGCTCTACGTCTCCAGATGAGCAAAGGAGAAGATAAATAAGAGTATGGCACATGGCTTTAAGCACTGGCCGTTTAGAACAGCGGGTAGCATTATACAAAGAAATGGGAATCAGATCGTAATACACTAACTGCAGTGCAGTGTGAGAAGCCAAGGGTATAACAGTATGAATATTCAACTGAGGTATACCTAAGCGTAAAGTAATAAAAAAAGAGATTGTATCTCTGGACAGATAAAATATGCCAGAGGTGCCTGGCTCTGCAGTCAATAAAGTAGAGAAATTAGCATAATTAAAGCAGAGGGGGTTGAGTAATCTCCATGAGAGTAGAGCAATGAAGGAAATAAATATAATATAATATTATTTGGTATAAACAAAACAGGGAAATCACAAGTAATAGCTAGGACTGAACAAAGACAGTAATCGATGTTAGGGCCTAGCTTAACAGACAAAAACAGTACCGTATTGTAGGTTGTTATTATCCTCCAGCATGGTATGCTACCGCGGCTAATCGACAAACCGGGGTGAACTAGCTGTGATGCTCCGGCTGTATATAAGACAAATGACCAGTGAAAGTCCGGTTAACACGTAGAGTAGACTAGTAGACAGTCACTGTGTTGATAATAGCAATAAGCAGGGGGACAATAATAACAACAGCAGGGGGAGAAGCTATGAGCCGGGTCCGGAACAACGCCACTAGCCGTAGCTCGTTAACCGTTTGTCGGATCCGTTCCAGGTAGCTGGCTGGCTGTGAATGATCCGGTGATACGCGGCAGCCAATGTCCATTATTTATATTCAGTTCAATTCAGTCCAGTATATAGAAGAAGAAAAAAATAATAATAATAATGATCCAGTGGGGCGGTGAAATAGAGCAGTGGAAAGACCTAAGAACGCTAGTCTGATGGTGGTGTGCTGCGCAGGTTAGCAGACGGATCTAGGATCTGAGGAGGCGGGTCAGGGAGAGAGCTATCCGGCTGGCTCAAAAACAATAGGTGGAGGCCGCTAGCTGTAGCTGGTTAGCTAGCTAACGTCGCCAGGCGACGTTAGCAACGAAAATATGCGTTACATGCAGGAGAAAATAAATAAAAATAAAAAATACCACATAATAGCGGAAAGAGATGTTGACGAACAATTGCTTAGCTCGTATCTTATGGAATCGTAGGTGAAGCAAAACAAAAGCAAAACGAGGACTATATACAGGGACAGAGACAAAACACATCTGCACAGTTACGCCATCTTGGATTACGCCATCTAGTCTGCAATCGATACCTTCATCTGATTGATTTTTGAAGGCAGCATATGTATCCTTCCCTGCCTTTGACATCCCACAATCCTGTGCTTTCCAGTCTTTGAGAGTTGAGCTAGAAAAATAAAGATGGTGTCTGAAAGTTGCGGTTGGTCGTCAGTTTGTATGTAAATGTACATTTTTGATCAATGTTTTCCACTTATGATGTCATTTCTAGCGAGAAATTAATATTGTAGGCAAGGCAAGGCACGTTTATTTATATAGCACATTTCATACACAGTGTTAATTCAAAGTGCTTTACATAGAAAAAATTAAAATAATAAGAAGAAATTAAAATAATCAAAAGAAATCAGAGTAATTAAAACAGTTTTGAATAAAAAAAAGTAATTAAAAAAAATACAGTACAAACAGTCGGACGAACAGTGGCAGAGTGCTCATTCAGTAAATGCACAGCTAAACAGATGTGTTTTGAGTTTGGATTTGAATGTGACTACTGTACAAGCACATCTGATCTCTTCTGGAAGCTGGTTCCAGCTGGCGGTCTCACCATTCTTAGAGTGAACCCTTGGTATTTCAAGCTGATGTGATCCTAATGATCGGAGTGATCTGTTGGGTTTATATTCAGTGAGCATGTCTGGAATGTATTGAGGTCCTAGGCCATTGAGTGATTTATATACCAGTAATAATACGTTAAAATCAATCCTATATGTAACTGGCAGCCAGTGTGAAGACCTGAGGACTGGTGTGATATGTTCATATTTTCTGGTTCTGCTCAGAATCCTAGCAGCTGCGTTCTGTATGAGCTGCAACTGTCTTATGGTATTTTTGGGAAGGCCAGTGAGAAGTCCATTACAATAATCCACCCTGCTGGTGATGAAAGCATGCACAAGTTTCTCTAAGTCTTGACTGGAAACAAAGCATCTAATTCTTGCAATATTTTTCAGGTGATAGTATGCTGATTTAGTTATTGGTTTGACATGACTACTGAAACTAAGGTGGTGATGGCGCAGTGGATAAGATGTGCAAGACACTAAACCCCTAATTGCTCCAGAGGCGTGCAACCTCTGAAATTTAGTCGCTTTGGATAAAAGCGTCAGCTAAATGAATAAATGTAATGTAAATGTAACTAAGGTCTGACTCTAGAGACACACCCAGATTCCTGACTTGATTTTTAGTTGTGCATCTTTGTTTCCAAATGCAATGACTTCAGTTTTGTCTTTGTTTAACAGAAGAAAGTTTTGGCACATCCAACTGTTTACTTCATCAATGCATTGGAACAGGGAGTTAATGGGGCTGTAATCGTTAGGCGATAGGGATAAGTAGAGCTGTGTGTCGTCTGCATAGCTGTGGTAAGCAATTTGGTTCTTTCTCATTATTTGGCTCATTGGGAGCATGTACATGTTGAATAGGAGTGGCGCAAGAATTGAGCCTTGAGGGACTCCGCATGTCATGGATGTCCATTCAGACTTATGGTCTCCTGTACTCACATAATAACCTTGTAGTAATTAAATATTTAAGTTTTCACTAAAGCTCACTCTATTTTGCTGAAGATCATTAAACCGCAACACTGCCGAAGTTTCGTGATCAGTTTCGTGAGATACCTTAGTGTGCGAACGCTGCCTGCAAAGTCATTGCCTGATAAGGGCTGCAAGACAACAAGTCAGCTGTCTACGTTTTCGTATGCAGCCAGTGTATGCCCAGATCTGGTACACGTGGAATCCACACGTACCAGATGTGGGCCGGATCTGGACCAACACTATGTTGTTGTCTGGGGTTTGATTAGGGTTGGAGCTAAAGTTTGGCAGGAAAGTTGATAGTTGAGAACCGCTGCTATAAAACGCTTAAATTAGCACAGATAATTTATTGGATAGTCAAAAAAATGTATGAGAAATGTTCATATTGAAATCTTTCGATTGCAGACTTCAAATCTGAGCACCATGTGAGATATTTGTGAGATCTGTGAAACAGTTTTGGAGACTTTATATCAGGTACAAATCTGAGAAACCAATATCTTAATTTGATCTTCTTTGCCTCTCATTGTTGTGTAAGAGAAACAACTGAAAAATTAAAGAAATGTCATTTGTGATATAATAACTTTTAAAATGATTCAGAGCATGCAACGCTTTTAGTATCTACACAGAAACAAGATTGCGACAACCGGCCCTTTCATTCCTTACGCATCTGTGATGTGTGATAGTGTGTGTGTATGTCCATGTACATGTGTGACAGCCCCCGATTTCTGGCCCCAAGCTCGTTCCCTTTCCATCAGCAGCCGTTTTCAGGTGGCATGCAGTAATTTCATGGCTCGTTGAGGGTGTGCAAAACCTGGGCCACTGTCACTGTTAACTTTCCTCTTGCCTGGAGCTTTTAAATGAAGTTATTAATCCAGCAAACACAAGCAGACCGATCTCTCCCGTGGGGAGGAGCAAAATTCACTGCCCCCGTCGACATCCGTGTCGCTACGAACCGTGTAATGGCAATTTCATTTGTTTTTTAAGATAACTTTGACGTCACCTCAGTGGACGTTACCCTTTCGGCCCGGTCGCACTTCCACTTCCTCACCATGTCGCGTGCGACGTCCTCCATGTTTCCACCGCATTGGTTTCCCAACCTCCGTGTTCTGACGGTGCATCTGTTTCCTGTTTAATTGAATCAAGCCTTTCGAGTTTCCATACTCTCTCTGCACTGTGTAAATGTGGTAAGACCACAGAAGTAAACATCAGAGGTAGTAGGAAGCAGCTTTTGCCATTCACGGCTTATCACCAAAGACCCATATGTTCACATAATATGCCTCCAATTTGAAGGAAGGGATAACATTGTCTATAAAATATCCTTCGCAGACAATGTTGAGAGACTAATACATCAAACTAAATTTGTTTGCCTTACTGTAAATATAATCTTCTGCTTTGTTTTTAGGGGGGAGTTAAAGCTAGAGTTATTTTAGCAAGATTTGACCATTCTATATATATATTTTTCTCTTTATGGATAGCACACAGGTGGGTAAAAGGTTGGCAGGGATGATGTTTTGCCAATTTATTTTATCAAATGAACTAAAAACGAACTTCAAATATATCTCACGCCAGAGGCGAAAACATATGCAAAACCCATTACACAGGCTTCACCCTACCCCATTTCACACTATAATTCTATCAGATATCCTTTTAATGGCCTTCAGAAATGTGAAGGTGATGGAAGGTAGGTGCAAGGAGTTGAGGGCTTCAGACAAGCCAGATAAAGTAACAGGATGAATTGTGCCTTAATTGTTACAGCTCAAGTCAATCTTCTCTGAGAGATGGGGGGAAACGCATGGAGATGCATGCCACAAAAGTCCAGACTTGAATAGTTTCTTGAGAAAGATCTCAGTATTGTTTGTTGGAGGGATCTTTAAGAGCACTTAAATCATTCAGGATTTGATGTTACATCCAAAACCATCATAGGTGATTAACTTTGTCCCTTATGACTGTTCTCTTTATTTACAGTATACTGTATATAACTTTTTTGGGGGCAAAATAAATTGAACATGGCACATTTGATGCATCTCTATTTATATTTCAGTGAACAAGTGTTTCAAATTCATAATTTTGAATAATTAATGAATCAAAGGTATCAACTAAATTATTCACTTTCACTTTTGTGAGGTAAATTTATTGTTTCACAAGTTTATATGCAGGGATATATGCTCATTATATGCTCATGTAATCCTTTGAATATAATGATGGAAAATAAATTAGGCTTGCTGTTTAAAATAGGGGTCTTGAACTTGAGACTCAGCTCTGAAGTTTGTTATAAAATTTAAAAAAATAAACTTTATAAATAAATTGTTCATCTTTGTTAACGTTAGTTAATAAAAAATACAGCTTTTCATTGTTTGTTCATGCTACTTCACAATGCATTAACTTGTTAACAAATACAACTTTTGATTTTAATATTGTATTAGTAAATGTTGAAATCAACATTTAACAAAGATTAATAAATGCTGTAAAAGTGCAGTTTATTATTAGTTCATGTTAATTAATGTAGTTAACAAATGTTAACTAATGAAAACTTATTGTAAAATGATACAGAAATATGCAACTCTTGCATTATATTTGACTTTAGATAATTAGATGAATTTACTCATCCAGAACCTTCATTTAGAACATAAAGCAAAACAGGGCAATTGTTTTAGTGTAGTTTATTTAGAAAAAGACATTTCAAGAATGTTGTCCCTTATGTAAAAAGTACACTTTATACTTTAATACTTTAAAAGATGATTCTTAGAAAAATGGATAAAAGAATGATTTCTCTATTCTTAATCAGAATAACACACTTAAATTAAAAATATAATCAAGTACTTTACATGTGCTTTGTGTTGATCAACACATCAAAATAAGGGCACATCTTTGCATTGCAAAATATTAATAAACCTTTTTAAAAATATACTTAAGAGTGTAAAGAAACATAGTCATAAAAGTTTACTCTCTTTATGTACATTTAAGTGACCTTTTATTTCATTAATATTATATTATCTACAAGAACATTTAAATATATATATATATATACACACACTTTTAGCATTTTAAGTACACTACAAGTACACATTCAGTGCAATTAAGCACAATTCTTTTTCACAAGGGGTAACGCTTCAGTCTGAACTAACCAAAAAGGGATATACTCATATTGGTCTCTATTGATTGCATCCAACACTCTTCAAAGTAAAAGGGTCCAGTAAAATATATAAGCCCAATTAGGTCTTTACAGCCATAAGATAACTGTTTTACGTTTTAAAAAAGAACATGTCATTCTCTAGTTCTTTAATACATTAGTGAACATTATGTTTTAAAGAACCCAGAAATAGTTTGTTCTGAATAATATAACACCAATAATAATAATATACCCACCAAAGAAACATATATCAACTCAAAAACTTCCTACAGAGTGAATAATGCTTCTTGACAGGAATCTATTCAAAGAACCATTGAAGAAGTTGTATTGTTTTTAGGAATTAAAGGTTAAGTGGTTGTGATTTACTGTAAGAGTGTTGCATGCACTTTCACCCATTCTGTATCTTCTTTTTCACAGAGGTCATTTTGTCCTCTGTGTTTTAGACTGTCTTTCCCCTGCCATCCTTTTACAGCACAGTTATTTACATCGCCCTCTTGGTTGAGCAAGATACGGGCATAATTGCATGTTAGTTTTTAATTATAAAAAAGTAAGGCAATGGGTTGTAAGGTAGCATCATCACATTGTTCCCGTCTTATCCGTGCTCTGTGATCGTGTGAGCCTGTCTCCTGTGCTAAGTGATGATAAGCCTACTTTCTATGCTCGCTCATAATTAATCCATCTCTGGCGCGCCCCCGCCCTTATCACGCTCGTTCCCGTGTCTCAATGGAACTGGAATTCTCCATTGATATCTCTTATAAATAGAGAGTTGCAAATCCTTTAGTTGAGCCTTAGATTGAAGACATGATTCCCATTGCGCTAAATCATTGCTTATCATCTATACTTTAAATTACAAACAAAACGGACTGTTTTGGTGACACACTTTGAATTTCAGTCTGTTGTATATAGTTGGCCTACACTTGACACAACTGAATGTAATTTTTTTGGACAATTAATTACTTGCCAATTGTGATTGAATGAAAATGTATTATAGTTCAATTTTATATTAAATGCAATGAGCTGAACTTTAGAGTGTTTTTTGACACACTTAGGTAGAACTTAAAGAGATAGTCTGTCATAATTTAGTGTCTTTCTTCTGCTGAACAAAAAAGAAGATATTTTGAAGAATGTTGGTAACCAAACAGCTGCTGGACCCCAGTGACATTCATAGTATGAAAAAAAAAAAAGAATACTATGGAAGTCATTTGGGACCAGAAACCGTTTGGTTACCAACATTCTTTAAAATAACTTATTTTGTTTTAAACAGAACAAATAAACTCATACAGGTTTAAAACAACATGATGGTGAATAAATTATGACAGAAATTTTATTTTTGGGTGAACTATCCATTTAAGTACATCTTTATGTTATTTAATAATTACTTCTATCTTTGAAATACTGCCAAATAAACATTTATGGTGAATTAAAAAAAAATAATTGAATGTAAATTCAATTGTAACTTGCCTATCAAGTATTTAAATTACTGTAAAAATTACTAGGTGGTTGTCCTGCATCCTCAATAAACAAGCTACAATTAGTTCAAAATGCAGCTGTTACAGTTCTCACCAGGTCAAGAAAATATCAGAATCAGAATCAGAAAGAGCTTTATTGCCAAGTGTGCTTGCACACACAAGGAATTTGTTTTGGTACTGAGGCTTCCAGTGGACATATACAAATACAAATACAACAAGAAACATACTACAAATTATAAGAATAAAATATAAATATATGAGAATAAAAGTATCACAGTTGGGTTTAGTCAGAATGGACATTTTCAGATTTACATTATGAACATATGTACAGTGTTTTGCATAGTATAAATAGGAGAGAACGTTTTTGGCATTTGGCTCCAAAACATAGCCTTTTTGATAATGTTCAAGGCTCAGTCTCACGTTTAAATATAGACTAAAGACACATCTCTTTAGCCAAGCATTCACATAAAGCATCTCATACATTTGTACTCCAGTTATATCAGATCAAATGCACAAGATCAAATTTGCCTAATGTTATGAACAGCAGCAATGCTTTTTTTTCATTTGCTTTTCTGTTTTTATCTCAGGATGCCCATCCCGAGGTAATTAGAGAGTATGTCAGCTCCAGTTTGGATCCAGCCTCTCATGAAGCCTTCAGATACCCAACACATGTGAAGACTACTAATGATGCAAACTCTGAATCAACATGCACCGATGCTACATTTTCCATACATTGTAATCATTGTTCCAAACTTGTAATAAATACTTCAATTAGTTCATTGTTTCTGCCCTAAATTAATACATTATTGACTAACTGCATGATTTGTATTTGTACATTTCTGAAATACATAACTTGGACAAAGTCACCTCTGATAACAGATCACTCTTAATTGTAATGTAGACACGAGAATTTTCTGTAAAGCTGCTTTGAAAAAATATGTATTGTGAAAAGCTCTATGCAAATAAATGTGAATATATATATATATATATATATATACATATATATATTTGAAATGATAAAATAGCTATTTAGTAGATAAAATATTAACTTTAAATGTAATATTGGGTAACGCACTTCAGTCAAAATTATAATCACATAGGCTACTTTACATGTGCTTTAGTATGTCAGACATCAAAATAAGTGTAGGCCTACATATTTAAAGCAGGACAAACGACTATTAAAGTATAATTATTCAAAATGTATTTTAAAGTAAAACTTTTAATTTGACACTAGTACAAAGTGCACTTTTTTAAAGTGTCCTTAAGTGTGTTAGAAAAAGTCATGAAAGTGGACAGTTATGAAATATATATGTTTAAGAATTGAAATTCACAGCATGTGTACATTCAATACAATTAAGTGCACTTCTTTTTCACAAGGGTGATATGATAAAATAGGTTAATAATTAGGTTTATATATTCTAAGTAATATTAATTGACATTTCAAATTTTTTTGCCCATTCTGTGTCAGCTCAGAAAGTACCAAAATCAGAAGCATCTATGGCCATTGCTGTCTAGGTAGTCAGCTCACTAGGCATACATTCAGAACTAAAGTGTGCAGTAAACACTGTAAACAGCCTTCTTTTTTATGGAAGAGAATGCATAGTGAAACATTTCAAATAGTAGTGTGCATGCATGTTCAGCAATTCAGCAATTGGCATCCAGCCATCGTCTCGGAAATAAAAATTATTGTTTTAAATTTTATGCAAAATAGTCTTATCTCTTTGTAGTCTGATCAATCAGTCAGTTAACAAGGACATGCTAAAAATCGTGGTTGTTATTTTTTCCAGTTTCTTTCTCACACTGGGAAGGTAAAAGTGAGCATACTGCATTCTGGGATATAGTGTTGCACAAACTAAGCTCTGGCCCTGTCTCAAATGGTGCACTTGATGTGTATTTATGTCTTGCAGGACCAACTGTCTTTATGGCATTACATCAGGAGTGGACTCAGAGGAGGACTTCCAAGACTAATGGGCCAATTTTGGGACAAGGCCTCTGTTGCATACTGCACATTTGACCAAAATGTAGTAGATTTTCCAGCCATAGCATCCCATGAATTAACAACATTTGCAAACCATGCAATGCATACTGTATACAGCAGAAATAGTAAGCATAGCATGTAGTATGCAATTCTGAACACAGACACAGTTTTGAGACACAGTTTAAATCTGTTTAATGTAACCTTTTACATTGTGTCATTTTAAAGATTTCCAGCTAATATGATTATCAAAACCAAAACCTGTAACACTTTTTAAAACAAAACGAAACTCAAAACCGTATTATTAGACCTGATACAAAAACATCCTGAGAGGAAAGAAGAAGAATAAGGAAAAAAACAACAACTAAAAGCTATTAAAATACTACAGTGCAGTGAATATGACTTGGTTGTAGTGTGTGTGGAGTGTGTAGTGCTGCTGCAGCTCTACGGCGCACCACTGCGCTTAAACCTCCTGCAACAAAAGCACAACACGCGCTCATCTGCGCTGTCAGTGTGCGCTCGGATCACAACACAACTTAACCCTCTACACGACGACACCAACTAACCCTGACTGGAATCAGACAGACACTGAAACACACCCAAATCTTACACACAGCACGTTTATCTGTGTTTGGATGAATCGCAGTATCATTTTTTAATCTCGAGTCCAGCGCGCGGAGCAGGAATGTCCCGGAGGAAACAGAGCAACCCAAAGCAATTCAAACGTGAGTTTGCCAACGCTGATTTTACTCATGCTTTTCTCTCTCTCTCTCTCTCTCTCTCTCAAAACAGATGACAGTTGTTTATAGTAGTTTTAATGCAGATAAAGTTGAAAAACGTTTATTTTAAACAGATTTGAATGATTGATCAAGTGATTGATTGATCTGAGCAGTCAGACGTGGATCAGAAAATCAAAGGCTTGTTTTGTTTCAATGTATGAACATTTTTTATTCTCCTTTTATATTATAGAAAATTTTAATTTTGAGATCTTTGGAAAGTTGCAGCGTACAACTCTTGATTTGTCTGAATGGCTTAATGCAATGTTTGTGAAGTATAAACCATGTGCATTATTATTACTTTTAATAAACTGAGAAGTATGCACTATTTAGAAAAATATATATATATTTTTAAATCAGAACTTCCTACATTTTTCTATTGTTTGAGAAATTAATGTAATGAATAAAATTTATATGGAGTGAAAAAAATGTAGGCTAACCTGCAAGTTTTAAAAATTGCAATACTTTGACACTTCTTTGAATAAGGCAGACATAGCAAAATTGCAATTATCTGTTAATGCATCTCGGATCTACAGAGAAGACCTTTGGTTGACGCTTGGAGGAAATTCAATTTTTATTGAAGCAGACTTGAAATAACACAAGGACAGCTCTCCAAAATGCGTAATTTATTTTCCGTCATGGCACACCTCACTGGAGTTTTTATAGTGCTGAAACTGTTTGCTTAGCAGTCCAGGCATATCAGCTCTCATCATGTCTGTTTTCTGCTTTTCAAGGTCTGCATTATACAGAAGGCAGTTGTTGTGATATCTCAATCTGCAGACGTGTCCCACATATTTCTGGAATGATTTGAAACACTAGCACACAGCAGAGAGTTCTTGAAATGACTGTAGGCTAGAGAGCGCAGCAGCACCTGTAAAGAGCACAGCTTTACCAGCCACCTGCTCATAGCAAAGGACAAAGAGGTTGTTATGGGTAGAGACGTTCCTCTCTTTTTTTTTTGTTACATTTTGTTCCCAATTGAACGCACTTTGCCCTGTTATCTGAACCCTGGCGATTCACCCTGGATTTTCATATTTTGCCTATTCCATTCTCTGGTGTGCCCTCTGTGAGGCAGATAAAGCCAGAGCACTGAAAGAGCTCCATTAATTTGCCCCGATGACTGCGGCGATAAGGGCAGATAATGGGCTAGATAAGCTGGGGAAGATATACCATCAGAGACCCCATTATTACCATTAGAATTCCAGGCCAGCAGTCTGTTCCAGCCTGATAATCCCTCCCCCATCCTCCACTTCGCATGATAAGACAAGGAATAGTCAGTCCGCACTCTCTTTATTAGCCCGCCTGGATATTCCGATAATATAGTGATAAATTATGTATTTTCTTTTCTCCAACTATTTTAGCCCTATTGAAGGATCTGTCTTTCTCCTTATGGAGAGATAAAAAGGGCATTTCGGGTCATCCTTTTTTTCTTCTCTTCCCATGCGGCCTTCCCCCTCTGCTGGTGTTTAGGGTTTTATTGTAATAAGAGTTTGATGGTAAAGTGAGATTGGATGGCCAAGGTGTCTTGGTGGGAGAGTAGCCATCACTGCTATCCGATTAGCATCTCAGGCACAGGCTGGTACCTGCTGTTCATCTCAACCTCTTATCACCTCTATGGCCAAACGCAGTGTAAATTTGTCCAAATTGTTGGTCAGTGCAAGGCGGGTTTGCCAAATAAATGACAGCGGATTAAAAAGGCAGAATGCAACGAGTCTAGGTATGGTTTCCATACTAACATAACATCTATTTTTCTTTCAAACTTAAACTTTATTTTCATTGTTATGTTGAGGGCATTCTTATTGTCTATGAATTTCTTACTTATAACAGTACTGTACTGATTCTGCATGTTGTCGTTGAATATCTTTGTATTTTTAATGCCAAACTGTAGATTTCACAAATTGACAAAGTGCCTTGTTTCTAATGCAAGAAAAAAAAGATGCACTCTTTGGTCCTTGCCTCCCCCATATTATAATAATTTTTAACTGATATCCATATAATGTACGGTCAGGCCATCATTATTGCAAAATAAACCACTTCAGAAAATGCAGCGGCCTCTGTATTTGGACTACTAAATGTTTTTGGTCATAGTTAATGTGACATACCTTTGGTTGCTTTGTTTGGATACCTGTTTGTACATGAGATGAACTGATACACACCTACTAAAATCACCTTGACAGTAAAAAAAAGTCTTTGCAGAAATGAGTCAATCAGCATTTGTGTGCAGATATTGATATTCTGATGTTTAATTCAATGATATTGACATGTTTTTTAATGCTGTATTCTATTTACCTCATCGTATCTGGAAATGACGTCACACCCAAGTTGACTGCGTGCCAGAAAACTGGTCAGAAAACTAAGATGGACCTGTCCAGGCAAACCTTTGTTGTGCTTGTTCTTTCAGAATACGAACACATAAAAATGCACAGATTTTGTACATATAATGCCGAGTATCATGTCCACAAAAAGAGGTTGGATATTGCATGCAACAGTTAGTTTATTGAGACACAGACAAACAGAAGAGCTAATAAACAACAAAGTACTACTGTTTCACTATGTTTGATGCACTGAGCAGCCATATTGTATTCTAAAGTCGAGGTTCTTGCACTTCCCTCAAGTTTCCAAGTCGCAACTCCGACTTGATGGGACATTCCAGTTAAAAGTTCTTACTGGGGACTAGGACTTTCTAATAAACAACAAAGTACTACTGTTTCACTATGTTTGATGCACTGAGCAGCCATATTGGATTCTAAAGTCGAGGTTCTTGCACTTCCCTCAAGTTTCCCAGTCGCAACTCCGACTTGATGGGACATTCCAGTTAAAAGTTCTTACTGGGGACTAGGACTTTCCTACTTCTGAGGACAAATAGAATGCACCACATGTGTAACTTAAATGGTTAGTTCACCCAAAAATTTAAATTCTGTCATTAATCACTCGCCCTTACGTCGTTCCAAACCTTTTTGTTTATCATGACTTTTATTCATCTTCGGAACAAAAATATATATTTTTTGATAAAATCTGAGAGATTTCTGTCCCTCCAAAAATAATTTGTTTGAATTGAGCAGTTTAGTCCAAAGTTTTCTGAAGAGACATGATCGCTTTATATGTTGAATAGATAAAACTTAAGTCTTTTATTCACATAAACATTCATCAACTCACACATCAGTTGTGGTTAGCGGAAGCTCCAGCATGATCGCTTGACGTGCGAGAACTAATGAGGTTCATTCTCGTGTTATGCAGCACATTTGAACTTCCGCACTGGGTTTTGTTCTCGCGGGTCGAGCAGGTTTGGTTGAACTTCTGTTTATGTTCGCTGATCAATGTTTATATGTGAATAAAAGCCTAAATTCAATCCATTCACCATATAAAGCGATCGTGTTCCTTCAGAAAATTTTAACTAAATAGCTCAATTCATATGAATTAGTTTTACGATCTCTTTATGAACTTTATGAAGCGTCAAAGTTTCAGTTGCGTTGCTGTCAATTGAGGGACAAAAAGCTCTTTTGTGTTCCGAAGATGAACTAAAGTCTTACGGGTTTGGAACAATATGAGGGTGAGTAACTAATTAATGACAGAATTTTTATTTTTGGGTGAACCCTTTAAGTGTCCAAATGGGGCTACTGTCTATGCTTCTAACTACTGAATGATAACTATCTATTTCAATGTGGTGTAACTGCTAATGAAGTTTTGCCACATAAGCTATAGTTTCAGCTCTTGCAGCAGTGAACTGTCAAAGTATTTCTCTTGCTCTCATTGTTCATAATACTTAAATTATTTATTTGGTGGCTGTCATTCGTAGTTGTCGGTGCTAACTTTGTGCTGTCAGAATATGATAATTTATTTCATTATTATACCCTATCAAGGATGTCAGATTTGTTGCCTCTCCTTTATTCTTTTTTTAATCCGTTTTGATTAACTTCATCTGCCAACTGTCAGCATGAGGCATCCCTCATTCGTGAGCTATCTCTCACAGATCAGTGCAATATGAAGAGAGGGCTTATTGCGTGCCAACTTTCTCCCCAGCATCTGTTCAGCACTAATGAGCTATGAAGTGCTGTGGCTCTCTAGGCTGCAAAAAGAGGAGGGGGGATGGAGAGGACAGGAACGCCATGCGCCTGGCTCACCCTTCTCTAGGAACACTTGGAGACATCTGGGCAGTTTAGGAATGTAGCCACTATTTTTTTATTTGTTAGTTGCACAGAACAATTCCACAACTCAGTGATTAGTAATACCTGGATTGTAGTCGAAAGCGAAAAGCCACAAGAGGCTGTGCATTACAGTTAAGGTAAGGGATAAAATCACTGCCTTGATGGACTTTTTAAAATAATGGTGCAAATGCAATACAATATAAATTATTACCAAAATAATAATAAAAAAGCATTATACACACACACACACAAACACACACACAGTTTGGGATCGGTACGATTTTTATAATGTTTTAAAAGTCTCGTTTACACTTACAAAGCTGCATAATTGATCAAAAATACATTTTAAAAACAGTAATATTGAGGAAAATTATTAACATTCAAAATAACTTTTTTTCTGTGTGAATATATTTTAAAGTGTAATTTCTTACACAATTGTCACATGACCCTTCAGAAATAATTTGAATATGCTGATTTGCTACTCAAGAAACATTTCTTATTATTATAAATGATGAAAACAGTTGTGCTGATTAAAATTTTTGTGCAAATTGTGACACTTTTCAGGATTCTTTGATAAATAGAAAGTTTTTCTTTGAAAATATTAAAAAAAAAACATTTATTTGAAATAGAAATATTTTGTAATATTATAAATGTACTTATTTAATTGTTCAGTAGATATTGGCTTGAGTTATTGAAATCTGTATTGTTAAATTATTGTTATCTGTTTCAATCAACCAATACAAGAAAGAACCAAAAAAACAACAACAACAAACGGACAAAAATACAAATGTACAAAAGACTGTCCTTAAACAGCATCTGTAGGCAGCCTCTGGGACAGTAGCTCTAAAAGAGGCCGACAGAATCAATGCCAAAAACAAGATAAGCAAGATGTTTATTTGACGAGCCTTTATCATTGATGCCCCTGCCGTGCTAGATGTCCTATCAGTAAGGTCCAGCGGCTCTAAGGGAACACACCACTTTTATTCTCCTCACCTTCATTGAGCCTTTAGAGTTCAATGATGTTAAATCAATAACTGTTGTCAGATGCACAAACTGGTGATTGTGTTTGAATGGGAACAAAAAGACGGCTCAATTAGAGTGTTTGTACATAACATTTGCTAAAGAGCTTGTCCTTCAAGTTACACAAATGTCCCTTTAAGTCATGTCATTTTACATGGCTGCTATCTTGGTAACTTTTTTTTTGTCATCTGTAGGCAAGTTGTCTACTTAAATGGGAAAAGACAGAAATTGCCAAAACTGTTGATCAAGATTACATTTGAACTATATATGTCATATCAGCAATAAATTCTGACAACAAGGGTATCATACAGCAAATAAAACATAACCACAAATTCACTTCTTTAGCTTTAGCTTCTTTAGCTTTTTGAAAGGCGGTTTTTCAATACCATATTAAGTGTTATTACTCTCCCATGTATTGAAAGTCTTCTCCTCCTTATACTATTTTATTTCATAAATCAAAGGACTTACATTGATTTTATTAGGAGAGAGACTTTTGAATATTTTCATTCTGGCAATGACTCCATGAAAAAGGAATTGGTTTGTTGACAAACTAAAGAGATTATCCTCCGGTTTCACAGACAATGCTTATGCCTATTCCAGACTAAAATGCATGTTTGAGCTGTTTTAACTTAAAGCAACTTGCACTTACATATCTCTTGTTTTGTCTCAAGATGCACACCAGTAATGTTTTTTTTTCTAAGGCACGTTTATAAAAGCTACTTAAATGTCCTAATTGAACTAAGACCTAATCCTGGTTTAATCTAAGCTCTGTCTGTGAAACCATGCCTATGTATCATAAATGTTCTCAAATGAGCGATCTTGGAATATGCTTTCTTCAGTAGCTTGATAAATGTCTCAAAATACCAAACAACTGAGCAAATTCTTTCCTGGCCAGTTGTGGAAATGAAGAATATCTTCCTTCTGTGAATATTAAGAGTTCTGTATATGTTAAGTATGTTACTTGCAGGGAAGTGCTGGGATTTTGATTAGAACAGATGGTTACAATATCACATACAAGTTATGGAGAGAGAAATATATACAGTAAGTGCAGCAGAGCTCAGAGCTTTTTGTTTATTGAAGGCATTCATTTTAATGATTAGTGTCTTTCCAAACAAAGATGTTAAAAACATTAAAAAAGGTCAAAAATGATCTGGTATTTGGCATAAAAAGTCTTATAAAATGCTTAATAAATGAGTTATTAAAAAAAGCGAAATATGTTTGATTTTACAGTGGCTGTTGGTGCCACAATATATGGTGTTTGTGGGGATCATAGAGCTCTGCTGTCTAATTTTAACTTCAGGACCTCCACAGCAAATGTGATGGCATGCTTTTAAATGCGGAGTGGAAAATCGCTAATGGCACAAATCCGGGGGACTAATAGGTGATAGCTAAAGTTTGTGCAAGCATCTTTTGCGAACTGCGCTTAAAAGTTCATAATTCAAAGTGCTTTTGGGGTTCAGTCTGCAAAGCTGTTGATATCAAGTGACAGCCTTTAAGTTCTTTAATTACCTTAGTGATTGCAGAGCACGCTTCCAGGATACTGGAATTCTGTTAAAGCTTAATTATTAGTTGTGGTTTCTGTTTAAATCAAGGATTTTTCAGAAAATGACATGTCAGTTGTTTGGAGTGGTTTATTTGCCATGAAGAATTAACAGAATGAGGATCATGACAGATAAATTACAAAAGAGATCTCTTTAATATCTCTGTTGTTTTACTCAGACAGTAAATTAACAATTAGCAAATGGAGATGTCTCTGTCTTATAAAATACTTATAAAAAAAAATACCATTCAGTGGAGTAAATGCCTGGATGAATTGATTATCTTATGGTGAATTGATTTTGTTGGTTTTCAGTGATTGTGAGCAGATAATTCAGATCTTTGAAGTCAGAAAATCGTTTGTTCAGACAAGGGTGCTGTAAGCTGGTCATTTATTTTCCTCTCCAATCACAGTTAACACAGTTTCTCCATCCAGATGTCAGCTCTTATACAGACCATTGTTCACTTCTCCCTTAAATACTAGCTCAGGGATAAGAGAGTGTATTATATGATTGGATCTTATTCATATTTTTAGGCTGTGTACTAATCATTCATCTAATCTTATTTAAAGATACAGCAACACAAAGGCTGTTCATGGGAAGGACTGAGCAAGTGTATGTTGGGGGATTATGGGAACATGGTGATCGCTGATGGGGCTTCTGTATGCTAAAAGAAAAAAAAAGTTCTTGTTGTATCTCTGATTAGTCATGGGTTTATTTTTCATTCTTCCTAACCATCACAGAGCAAACAAAGATGTAAATCACTGAGATGCTTTGTGAGCTGTATAATAGAGAATATTAGGTTAATTTTCATAAGATGTCCTTGTTACAGTGTAATTATACAGTACATTTAAATATTGAGTAATATTAATTAACAACATACTGAATGTAAGGTTCAGGTAGAAGTTTGGTTTAGGCTTAGTTGGATGTAATTAATTATGGCTAATTTACTGTCATTGCTATAGTAAGTACACAGAAACGACACTGTAAAATAAAGGGTTACAGAATATTATATTCTTAGCTTAAACTATTATATTTAGTTCTTAGGTAAACTGCTTGAAAATTAAAAACATAATAACACCAATACTACCCTTGTGGAAAAAAGTACACTATACTTTTAAAAAGAGTAGCCTACTTATTATGGAAATAATTATTTACAACTACATACTTATGTGTGAACTGAATGTAATGTAATGTAACGGACACTTGATTGCATGTTTTTTTTTAAATTAAATGAAAATGTATTATAGTTTAAATTTATACTAAATGCAGTTAGCTGAACTTTAGAAAGCTTTTTAAGACACTTAAGTAGGACTTAACCTGTTAGCTAACCGTTTCCAGAGCGTCGGCGCACTGAAGCGTTTTTTTTTTTATTTAGTTCAAATTTACTATCAGATTTAATGTTATACCTTGACAAACTATACATCATTAAAAAGATATAATACTCAAGATTCAGTATTTGACCACTATTGTATTCTGAGAAACTTATAGTGACAGTTATGTCTTAATTTGTGTCAGGAGTTATGAAATGGAAAAATTAGTCGATACCTTTAATATGAATTATGAGCGTCAGCTGGTCCATTCATAAAAAACACTCCAAGCTGTCGTCATGACAGCGATTCGCAAAACATCGTCCCTCAGGGCTTTAGCTCACAAATGTGCAGACTTGGAGAAATATTGATATATTCTCATAGATTCACATCATATTTCTATAGACAGGAATAATATTTGTTGAATTTATACCCAAATGCGTCGATGTAATCATTATGATCGCTTCTTACTGACATGTGCTGTGTTTTCAATTCATACCAATAGCCTGAGGGCGCTATATGCACAATAACAGTCCATATATGGATCACGAAGAAGACCCATAGTCATGTGACATTCCAGGACGTCACTGATACAGAAAGTAGCTGACAGAGATCGCTGTAACATGCAGATAAAGATGTTTTGAAGACAATAAACATGATTGCAATGATATTTGAGTTACCTGTGTTCTTCAAGCCATGCCAGGTATTTCATAATAATAGATTATATTTATAATGCAATGCTAATCGATATAGATTTCATCATCGTGCAGAACACTATAAATAATAAATTTTCTGTCGGATTTTTTTTTATCTGAAGCCAAATTAGATCACAGAAGATTATTTAAAACACTCGACTTGCGTTATAAAGTAAGTTTGGAGCACAAACATGGTTTCAATCTCATAAATGGTCGTGTATTGATGGTGTGCTAAGCTAACATGCTAGCTAGCCCAGGTGCACCTGCCACCAGCAGTTATTGTTTTATGATTTTTTTCTAAATAGGAATGCTTACTGAAATGATTCAGTGCATTTGATACCAGTTTCAAATATTTAGTGAGAACTTTGATAAAAGAAATTAGGGTTTGAAACCCTATGAATAGCCTGTGAATAGCCAGTCGTTAGTAGCTAATGCAGACAAAAGAAATGCATATTTAGAGCCATAACCAGTCTGGAGAGGTGTAAATGTGTGCAAGGAGAGACTGACTCTGAATGGGGCTCGTTTGCACCACAAAATAATAGAGACAATAGACTGATTAGATGACTCAGAAGATGACTAAACATCAGTTTGCATTTTAGAGTCTAATCAAAATAAAGTAATTTGACATGATCTTGAAAAACATTTAACTAAATACAGAGTTTTAGACTTATCATTTTCAGATTTTAAATATAAAATGGTCACACATATGGCTTTAGCTGCAGTGCATTTCTAGATTGCTCCAGGGCCAACTTCAATTTTATTTTTATGAAGATGTTTCATGAAAGTAAATTTCTAATAACTTTACAAAACTTTGAAGCTATTTAAACATTTTTTTTTCATTATGACAATAATTATTTCTACATTTACAATAAACTACTAGGTGTCAGCTTTCAAATGAGATCATACTTGTGCTTTTAGTGCAAAGGGTTCATGAACTGTATCTGTTTAAGTTTGGGTATGCCATTTCTGGGGATTTTTCAAAAGTGGCCTTGAAGGTTAACAGGTACTTATTTATGGTAAACTAAAATATACTTTAATGTCATTTCTATTGAAACTTTTATGTGTGTATTTAAATTTTTACAATGAAGTTGCGCATTTTTTTACATTTAAAATATAATAACTTAAACGTAATATTGAATAACAAACAACAGTTAAGTTATAAATAAGAACTTTGCATGCCCTTTAGTATGTTTGTCAACACATCAAAATAAGTGTACTTCTTTAATACGGGACAAAATGATTTATTTTAAATGTATTTTAAAGTAAAACTTTTAATTTGACATCATTACAAAGTGCACTTTTTAAAAGTGTGTTAAGAAAAATAGTCATGAAAGTGGACTCTTTAAGTAGACTCAAGTGGTCTTTATTTTCATTAATATCTTATCATTTACAAGTACAGTTTAAAAAAAATATATGCACTTTTAAGATTTAAAGTACAACACAAGTACACTTCTTTTTCACAAGGGTACAACTTGAACACATGGCTAATACGCAACAGTACACGATAGTGAAAATACTGTACTCCCATCTTAATCAGCCTGATTTTATTATTTGCATCAAATTAAATGAGGCGTCTGCTCTGACTAAGGTCCCATCCACACTACTGCATTTTAGTTTAGAAACGGAGAATTAAAACGAATACAATCTCCGTCCACACCAGCGTTTTAGCTGCGTATTAGAATTGATCTTCGTCCACATTAAAACGTCTGAAAACGAGGATCACGTGACCATTCACCTACACTGGGCATGCGCGTGCCGGTGTAAACTGGAAACAGATTGAATATCGACTCAGGAACCACAACTTCATTGATAAAATTATCCCACCATGTGCTGGTTCTTCCCGGCTTAACCCAAAACCGACGCTCCATGTACGGTCGATACCACCGCTGCACACGAGAATTGTCACAGATCGCTCGAATAATAGCTTGCCCCCGACACATGTAGGCAGTTATAGCATTGTAAAATACAGAATTTACTTGCACAACAGCTGCTTGCAAAGACATCAATGTCAGTAACGCTTGTAATTCGTTATCCATGTTGCAGTCACTAACGTCACTGATAGTCCAGGCTGTTGTTGTATGTTTTCTTCCGGGTACAGGTCATCTGATGGGTGGCTGACGAATCAGGGAAGGATACGCCATGACTGATGACACCCAATCAGAGAGCCGAGCGTGAGCTTCTGCGTCATCGTTTCTAAAGTTTTGACCCGTCTTCACTAAAACGCCCTCCGGAGATTCAAAACGCGAAACGGGGTCGGCAGCGTTTCTAAACTTCTCCGTTTTAGGTCTTCGTTTTTGCCTTTTTAGTCTTGACGGGAGGTGCAAACGTAGCAAAAGGACTCCATTTCTAAACTAAAACGTATAGTGTGAATGGAGCCTAAGGTCTTCTGGAGGTTCAAGTAGATGTTCTCCTAGGTCCTGAGACACTTAAAATTATTACTGTCTTGGCTCACAACTTTTCTGAACCCTCTCTTTCTTAGTCTCTTTCTCAGAATGACTGAGAATGAGATGTTATGCCATGAGGTGATCGGGCATGCAATACAATGGCAGACTGCCACAGCTGTTTGTTTGATGTTGTGCCGATGTTTAGGAGGAGGAATTCAAATCTGACATTCACACAGAGGAAAGCATGGAAAATTTGATTCTGTTTGGAAATGCAATCAAGCATGCATATGGTGCATCTTAGTTTTTTGTGTTATGTTGTCCTTAAAGCAAAATGTATTTAAAAAAATGCAGATATTAAATTACGGCGAGGTCAGTTTTTGGATGATGTGCATGCTTGCAATACACAGTTTATGAACAGTGTAAGTGGTCTGATCGTAATGCAACACTGGCATGCATCAAACAACACAATAGTGTGCTATTTTACTGTAACATGATCTCATTCAGTTTAATTCAGTGAGGGCCATCTAGTTACCATCTTAACAATAAAACAATTATTTTGCATTTTTGAAATGTGTCTTAACTTTTGACAGTCCAATAAACTAAAAGTTACAAAAGTTGATACTACTCTCATTGTTGATTGATTAATTCATCAATTTGGAAATGTAAGGTCAAGTTAAGTGCATTGCATTGTGGGATATAGTATTCTGTGTTGTATTCTGCATATTTTGACGAATGTAGGAAAATTTGTCTCGTGCACCATTTTAACTCATCAATCTTTGGCCAGATGTATAAACTATACTGTAAAATACAAGAATAGAACGAACAGGCTGAAATGGCAAGGACAAGAAGGCTGATTTCCATGCGGTTCACTGCTGTCAGATTGAATTAGCTCAGGTGTAATTAGAGCGCTGGAGAGCGTCTTGCTTTTGGCTGCGGTGTGCGACGGGGCAGCATGGCTCTACACTGAAGCCAGCTGATACGGAGCTGGGCCGCTATCACCATGCAAACACACGCCTCCAACATCGCAGGCGAGCAGCAAATCCAAGCATGAAATTAGCAGTCACTCAGATCATGCCCGCATACTTGCATATTTCACTTAGTGTGTTTTCAGCTTTGTGTGTGTGTGTGTTTTAGAGGAAGTGTTTCAGTGGCTAGCTGGATTTTAAGTGCAGTGTGTTCTGGTGGAAGGAGGTTAGGAGATTGCAACAGCATGAG